>NW_026114609.1:4280010-4429956 GCF_025201925.1 Gopherus flavomarginatus | reverse complement strand
ATCCTGTGACTGTACAACTGGATCCGTGACGCTGCCCGAGTTCCAGGGATTGATGCTCAGCTGGCCATAATCGAGAGCACCGGTGAAGGAGAGTAGGCCTCCCCTACTTTTTGCGAGCCTCAGGAAGGAGACCGCAGAGGGATGTGTGGACTCAGGGCAGGACCCCGCGATCCCAAGTGGCAGGACAACATCGCTGGAGGAGAAGAGGTCCTGCGAGGGAAGCCGCTGGTGGAACATTAGAAGTGCAGAGTTGCAAACCAGTCAGCCGAGAGACACAGGGGTCTAGAAGACAAGTAGCAGCAGGTTCCATGGTGTAAATGGCAGCACTCAAGACTTTGAATCCTGGAATTTGAGTTCAAATCTCCGTGGGACCTCCTGGAGATAGTGTGGTTTGCTGCAAAGCCTTGGAGCTCAATGTATTGGTTACCCTATACCTGGGTGAACTTCAGCAAGGTCTTTTTCTCCTCCTCCTGGGTCACTGATGCCCATTGGACGTAGGTCTTTGGTCCAGCTGGCTGATCTAGGTGGGGTCTTAGAACTTTACAGTCTGGATAGAGATTCCTGTGGGTTGACCTGATGGTTGGGTTTCCTGCTGCTTAATCTGATGTCCACAACTTTGGTCCCCGTAGCTGCAGCTCTTCCTCTTGCCCAAATGGCATTTAAAGGAAGGAGTGCCAGGGCCAGGCTTCCCAGGCTGGAGCCCAGCACACCTCTCCTCCTCTGGGCAACCTAGAGCAGAGGCGGCTGGCGCTGACAGCTCCAAGGGAAGCTTAAAAGCCACACAACAACCGAGACAAGGGCAAGAAGAGGGCAGGACCTGCATGTGGTGGCCTTCAGACAGGCACAAAAGCACCCAGCCAGCCTGCTCCCTCCCATGGCAAACACCCACTGAAGGCCACCCACAGACCAGCATGCAGGGTGGCTGCTGATGCTCTGTGGCCATTATCGAAGATGGTAGGAAAGCAGGGCTAGCCCCTCTGTGGGGCCTGTCAACCTTAGTCCCAGATTTGGACCTTAGCGTCCAAAATATGGGGGTTAGCATGAAAACCTCCAAGCTTAGTTACCAGCTTGGACCTGGTACCTGCTGCCACCACCCAAAAAATTAGAGTGTTTTGGGGCACTCTGGTCCCCCTGAAAAACCTTCCCTGGGGACCCCAAGACCCAAATCCCTTGAGTCTCACAACAAAGGGAAATAATCCTTTTTCCCTTCCCCCCTCCAGGTGCTCCTGGAGAGATACACAGACACAAGCTCTGTGAATCCTAAACAGAGTGACTCCCCCTCTCTGTTCCCAATCCTGGAAACAAAAGTACTTTCCTATTCCCCCAGAGGGAATGCAAAATCAGGCTAGCAATCCAACACACACAGATCTCCCCTGATTTCTTCCTCCCACCAATTCCCTGGTGAGTACAGACTCAATTTCCCTGAAAGTAAAGAAAAACTCCAACAGGTCTTAAAAGAAAGCTTTATATAAAAAGAAAGAAAAATACATACAAATGGTCTCTCTGTATTAAGATGACACAATACAGGGTCAATTGCTTAAAAGAATATTGAATAAACAGCCTTATTCAAAAAGAATACAAATCAAAGCACTCCAGCACTTATATTCATGCAAATACCAAAGAAAAGAAACCATATAACTTACTATCTGATCTCTTTGTCCTTACACTTAGAAACAGAAGACTAGAAAGTAGAAACTACTTCTCCAAAGCTCAGAGAAAGCAGGCAGACAGAAAACAAAGACTCAGACACAAAATTCCCTCCACCCAAAGTTGAAAAAATCCGGTTTCCTGATTGGTCCTCTGGTCAGGTGCTTCAGGTGAAAGAGACATTAACCCTTAGCTATCTGTTTATGACACGCCCCCCAAATTGCAGACAGTGGGGAAGCTCACTGGCGGCGATTTCCTTCTAGAACTTTAAAATAAACAGATTAATACAACACATGCACCTTTACATATACTACTAAGTATATAACTAACAGACTTCTACATTTTAAGAACACTTTTTAACTACTGAATTCTGGGAAACTCTCATGGGAGAGTGCATCAGCAACTTTGTTAGAAGCTCCTGTGATGTGTTGAATTTCAAAACCAAAATCTTGGAGAGCTAAACTCCAACGAAGAAGTTTCTTGTTGTTCCCCTTGGCAGTATGAAGCCACTTTAGTGCAGCATGGTCAGTTTGTAGTTGGAACCGCCGTCCCCAAACATATGGGCGTAGTTTTTCCAGGGCGTACACAATGGCATAGCATTCCTTTTCACTGACTGACCAGTGACTTTCCCTCTCAGACAGTTTCTTGCTGAGAAACACGACAGGATGGAAGTTGTGATCTGTTGCTTCCTGCATGAGCACTGCTCCTATACCACGCTCAGATGCATCCGTGGTTACTAGGAATGGTTTGTCAAAATCCGGGGCCCTGAGCACAGGGTCAGACATGAGCGTTGCCTTAAGTTGGGTAAAGGCCTTTTGACACTCATCAGTCCACTTAACTGCATTTGGCTGGGTCTTTTTGGTCAGGTCGGTCAGTGGGGCAGCGATTTGGCTGTAGTGTGGTACAAATCGCCTGTAGTATCCGGCCAAGCCTAAGAAGGATTGGACCTGCTTCTTTGACCTTGGGACAGGCCACTTTTGGATAGCATCCACCTTGGCCTGTAGGGGGTTTATGGTTCCTCGACCCACCTGGTGCCCCAGGTAAGTCACTCTGTTTTGGCCTATTTGACACTTTTTGGCCTTAACAGTTAGTCCGGCCTGCCTGATGCGCTCAAAGACCTTTTCCAGGTGTAGTAGGTGTTCGGGCCAGGAGTCTGAAAAAATGGCCACATCATCGAGGTAGGCAACTGCAAATTCTCCCAGTCCAGCTAGTAGACCATCTACCAGCCTCTGGAAGGTGGCGGGTGCATTTCGAAGGCCGAAAGGAAGGACATTGAATTCATACACCCCCGCATGGGTGACGAATGCTGACCTCTCCTTGGCAGGTTCATCTAGCGGTACTTGCCAGTACCCCTTGGTTAAGTCTATTGTAGAGATGACTGGGCACGTCCCAACTTCTCCAATAGCTCATCGGTGCGTGGCATTGGATAGTTGTCCGGACGAGTTACCGCATTTAGCTTACGGTAGTCCACGCAAAAGCGTATTTCCCCATCTGGTTTGGGTACCAGAACCACTGGAGATGCCCATGCACTGGTAGATGAGCGGATTATACCCATCTGTAGCATGTTCTGGATCTCCCGTTCTATAGCAGCTTGGGCATGAGGAGACACCCGGTAGGGTGGGGTTCTGATTGGGTGAGCATTACCTGTATCAATGGAGTGGTATGCCCGTTCAGTCCGTCCTGGGGTGGCTGAGAACAATGGGGCGAAGCTAGTGCACAGCTCCTTGATTTGTCGCCGCTGCAGACGTTCCAGGGTGGTTGAGAGGTTCACCTCTTCCACGCCACCGTCTTTTTCCCGTCGTAGTAGACACCGTCAGGCCACTCAGCATCATCTCCCTGGACTGTAAACTGACAAACCTGTAAGTCTCTGGAATAGAAAGGCTTGAGAGAATTAACATGGTACACTTTAGGCTTTAGTGAGGAATTGGGAAATGCTATGAGGTAGTTTACAGTTCCCAGGCGCTCTTGGACCGTGAATGGCCCTTCCCATGATGCTTCCATCTTATGGGCCTGTTGCGCCTTCAAGACCATAACCTGGTCTCCTACCTTGAAGGAACGTTCTCTGGCATGTCTGTCATACCAGGCCTTTTGCTCTTCTTGAGCATCCTTTAGGTTCTCTCTAGCAAGGGCTAAAGAGTGTCGGAGGGTGCTTTGTAGGTTGCTTACAAAGTCCAGAATGTTAGTTCCTGGAGAAGGCGTAAACCCCTCCCATTGCTGCTTCACCAACTGTAATGGCCCCTTAACCTCGTGACCATACACAAGTTCAAATGGTGAAAACCCTAAACTGGGATGTGGTACAGCCCTGTAGGCAAACAGCAACTGCTGCAACACTAGGTCCCAATTATTGGAGAATTCGTTGATGAATTTTCGTATCATGGCCCCCAAAGTTCCATTGAACCTTTCCACCAGGCCATTGGTTTGATGGTGGTACGGGGTGGCAACCAAGTGATTCACCCCATGAGTTTCCCACAGTTTTTCCATGGTCCCTGCCAGGAAATTAGACCCTGAATCTGTAAGGATGTCGGAGGGCCAACCTACCCTGGCAAAGATGTCTGTTAGGGCCAGGCACACAGTGTTAGCCCTGGTGTTGCCTAGAGCTACTGCTTCCGGCCATCGGGTAGCAAAGTCCACTAAAGTCAGTACGTACTGCTTTCCTCTGGGCGTCTTTTTTGGGAAAGGGCCCAGAATATCCACAGCTACTCGCTGAAATGGGACCTCAATTATGGGGAGTGGCTGGAGAGGGGCCTTGACCTGGTCTTGAGGCTTTCCCACTCTTTGGCATACCTCACAAGACCGGACATACTTGGCAACATCCTTGCCCATCCCCTCCCAGTGGAAGGACTTCCCCAACCGGTCTTTGGTTCTGTTCACCCCAGCATGGCCACTGGGATGATCATGGGCTAAGCTTAAGAGCTTCTCCCGGTACTTAGTTGGAACCACCAACTGTTTTTGCGGCTGCCATTCTTCCCGGTGTCCACCAGAAAGAATTTCCTTGTATAAAAGTCCTTGGTCTATAACAAACCGGGATCGATTAGAAGAGCTGAGAGGCGGTGGGGTGCTCCGTGCCGCCGCCCAAGCTTTCTGAAGGCTGTCATCTGCTTCCTGCTCAGTCTGGAACTGTTCCCTTGAGGCTGGGGTCACCAGTTCTTCCTCAGACTGTGGACTTGGGCTTGGTCCCTCTGGAAGCGATGTAGGTGAGGGGGTTGTTTCCGTTGCTGGTGAACCGCTCTCCGCTGGTGCACCTGAGGGTATTTCAGGCTCTGGCTGAGCCTTTTGGGTATGGCTGTCTTTTGCTTCTGCCAGTTCTGGCTCGCTGGCGCCCTCTGGCGTTGAGTTTGAAGATGTGGTTGCACTTGCTGGTGCTGGTTGCTGTTCCAGTTCCGGGCCTGGGACTGGAGGTGCTGTGGCTGTTTCAGTGGTAGGCATGGAATCCGGGTCCACTACCTCTGTCTGGGTCTCTGGTAACACAGACGGGGCCTCTGTGGACGGCTCAGGAACAGGAATGGGTCTGGAAGCTTGCCTGGTTTGGCTACGTGTAACCATTCCCACTCTCTTGGCCCGCCTCACCTGGTTGGCCAAGTCTTCCCCCAGTAGCATGGGGATAGGATAATTGTCATAGACTGCAAAAGTCCACATTCCTGACCAGCCTTTGTACTGGACAGGCAGTTGAGCTGTAGGCAAGTCTACAGCTTGTGACATGAAGGGGTAAATTGTAACTTTGGCCTTTGGGTTGATGAATTTGGGGTCAACGAAGGATTGGTGGATAGCTGACACTTGTGCCCCCGTGTCTCTCCACGCAGTAACCTTCTTTCCGCCCACTCTCAAATTTTCCCTTCGCTCCAAGGGTATTTGAGAGGCATCCGGGCCTGGGGATCTTTGGTGTGATGGTGGTGTAATGAATTGCACTCGCATGGTGTTCTTGGGACAGTTGGCCTTGATATGTCCCAGTTCATTACACTTAAAGCATCTTCCATCTGATGGGTCAGTGGGCCGAGGTGAGTTACTGGAGACTGGTGAGGTGGAAGGGTAGGGCGTCTGTGGCTTGACTTGGGTGGTATGTGGGGTCTTTGGCTGTCCTCGGTTGTAGGGTTTATGGTCTGTGTGCCCCCTGGGGTAATCGTTCCCCTTGACAGTAGCTTTCTTGCTTTCTGCTACTTCCATCCATCTGGCTCCAATCTCCCCCGCCTCAGCGAGATTTTTGGTTTTCCATCTTGTATGTACCGTGTGATGTCTTCAGGAACACCATCCAAGAACTGCTCCATTTGTATGAGGAGGTGCAGTTCTTCCAAGGTTTTAACATTGTGTTTCCTGTTATCCAGGCCTCATAATTTTTTGCAACGTAGTAGGCGTGTTTGGAAATGACACATCTGGTTTCCACTTTTGGTTCTGAAGCGCCGACGGGCATGATCTGGGGTTATCCCCATTCTGTATCTGGCCTTGGTTTGAAAAAGTTTATAGTCGTTCATTTGCTGCTTAGGCATTTCAGCTGCCACCTCTGCTAAAGGTCCACTGAGCTGTGACCTCAATTCTACCATGTACTGGTCTTCGGGGATGCTGTACCCAAGATAGGCTCTTTCAAAATTTTCCAAGAAGGCCTCGGTGTCATCACCTGCCTTGTAGGTGGGAAATTTCCTGTGCTGTGGAGCAATAATTGGCGCCGGGTTGTTAGGGTTGGCTGGCACATGCAGCCCAGCTTTTGCCAAGTCCAGTTCATGTTTTCTCTGTTTTTCCTTCTCTTCATTTTCTTTTTGTTGTTTTTCCATGTCTCGGCGGTGGGCCGCCTCTTCTTCTTCGTGCTTCCTTCTGTGGGCCAACTCTTCTTCTGCTTGTTTCCTTCGGTGGGCCACCTCTTCTTCTTCTAGTTTTCTTTGTGTGCTGCCTCTTTGGCTGCCTGTTCTCTTTGGTAGGCTGCCAGTTTGATGCTTTCTTCCTTTTCTTTCAGCTCCATCTCTTTTTGTTTTATTTCTAGTTCCTGTTTGTGTTTTTCCATCTCTCGCCTGTGTTCAGCTTCTCTGATTTGTTCTTCGGCCTCAATTTTTGCCTTAGAAGTCATGGTTCCTGTTTTCTTGTGTTGGGGTGCCCTCCGGTGTTTATATTCTGAACTGCAGGCTCTGTTGCCTCCTGGAGTCTGCCTAGCAACAGTGCCTTTAGCTAATCTTCAATGTTAAGTAAACCTGAAAAACCACTTTATTTGCATATATATAGTGCTGGTAATGACTCTCAATGGGAGTGCTATTGTGTGACAAAAGACTCTTAATAGCACCTTAATGGTTTCTTGCTTAAGATGCAAGCCACAAACTGCCAGAGAGAGCAGAAAAAAAAATTCTCTCTGGTTCCCTTTGAAAACCAAACCTCTCTGCTAAAAAGCCCCTAGCAGAGAAAAGAAAAATAAAATATTTCTACTGGCTTCTGGATTCTGTCTATCCCGTACCGCTGCCACTCATGTCAAACCTTAGTCCCAGATTTGGACCTTAGCGTCCAAAATATGGGGGTTAGCATGAAAACCTCCAAGCTTAGTTACCAGCTTGGACCTGGTACTTGCTGCCACCACCCAAAAAATTAGAGTGTTTTGGGGCACTCTGGTCCCCCTGAAAAACCTTCCCTGGGGACCCCAAGACCCAAATCCCTTGAGTCTCACAACAAAGGGAAATAATCCTTTTTCCCTTCCCCCCTCCAGGTGCTCCTGGAGAGATACACAGACACAAGCTCTGTGAATCAAACAGAGTGACTCCCCCTCTCCGTTCCCAGTCCTGGAAACAAAAGCACTTTCCTCTTCACCCAGAGGGAATGCAAAATCAGGCTAGCAAATCCAACACACACAGATCTCCCCTGATTTCTTCCTCCCACCAATTCCCTGGTGAGTACAGACTCAATTTCCCTGAATTTCCCAGAAAAGAAAACTCCAACAGGTCTTAAAAGAAAGCTTTATATAAAAAGAAAGAAAAATACATACAAATGTCTCTCTGTATTAAGGTGACAAAATACAGGGTCAATTGCTTAAAAGAATATTGAATAAACAGCCTTATTCACAAAGAATACAAATCAAAGCACTCCAGCACTTATATTCATGCAAATACCAAAGAAAAGAAACCATATAACTTACTATCTGATCTCTTTGTCCTTACACTTAGAAACAGAAGATTAGAAAGCAGAAACTACTTCTCCAAAGCTCAGAGAAAACAGGCAGACAGAAAACAAAGACCTCAGACACAAAATTCCCTCCACCCAAAGTTGAAAAAATCCGGTTTCCTGATTGGTCCTCTGGTCAGGTGCTTCAGGTGAAAGAGACATTAACCCTTAGCTATCTGTTTGTGACAGGGCCTCTTACCGTTCCCACTCAAGGTGCTCACTTTTGCAGCGGGGCAGGAGATTTTGCCCCAAGAGGCTTTTCTCCAGCTGGCGAGAAGCAGAGAAACACCCAGCTCCATGTAGCAAATCCCCTCAAGCACAGGGACAGGTGCACATTTGGAAGAGGGAAACTGCTCTACACACTAGCCTGGGCAGCCTCCCATTTTCTTTAGCAAGTCAGGAATGGCAAAGGCTAGACTGGAAGCACCTGGGGCTCCTGCCCCAGCCTTTGTGACTCCCAACCCCCAACTCCTTCCTGGGGCTCTAGCTGAAGCCAGAGCAGCCAAGAAGAGGTTCCCAGCCCTGAAGGGAGCAGGACTTTTAGCTCAAAGGTAAAGCTGCACAAGCACAAACACGAAGGGAGTCAAACCCTCAATCGCCTGATCCGAAGTCAGATGCCTTAGCCATTAGGCCATGTGGTCACACAAGAGAAGACCCTCCAGACACTTCTTTGGAAAAGGCAGACACTGATGCACCCAACGAAGTGGGGATTCACCCATGAAAGCTCATGCTCCAATACATCTGTTAATCTATAAGGTGCCACACGATTCTTTGCTGCTTATACAGACACTGTGTTTCTCAGGTCAGCTACTGAGGGGGGCTGAGACTCTCTGGGTGCAGGAAGTCGAGTTCCCAGTGAGATGTGAGATTTAATTATCTGGAGCAAAGTTCAGGGCTTTGGCAGGGAGGCTCAGGCATGGGGGATTGTGATGCAGTGGACGGACCGGCTATCTAGGTGCGGAGATTTAGTCTCACTGAGGAGGAGGAGGAATCCTGCCGATAGGCAGTGGCCAGGGTCGGTGCAACCACTAGGCGAACTAGTCGGCCACCTAGGGTGCCAAGTGGTTGAGGGAACCAAAAGCGCACTCAGGGGAGGCAGTGCAGTGGTTGTGAGCTGGGGCAGGGGGCTGGGGGTGTGTGGGAGAGGGCTGCCCGCAGCAAGTAACGGCGGCAGGGGCATGCAGGGGAACCGCTTCCTGTCCCAGCTCACCTCTGCTCCATCTTGTCCCCTGAGCACGCTGCCCCCACTCTAATTCTCCTCCCCTCCCAGGCTTGCCTCACTAAACAGCTGATTGGCACCGCAAGCCTGGGAGGTCGGAGAAGTGGAGCAGCACCAGCGTGCTCAGGGGAGAAGGCGGAGTGGAGGTGGATGGGGTGGGGAGCTGATGCAGGGGGGACTGCCCGGCTCTTCCCCATGGCCCCCGTCCCTGCACTCACTGCATGGTAAGTGGAGTGACCCAGCCCCAGCCTGCTCCACTCCCCTGGTTCCCAGCCACGCCGCCGGCGAGTGCTGTGGGGCAGTTCCCCCCTCCCCCCAAACTTGGGAGCCAGAGGAGGTCTATGGGCCTGGGTCTCTCATCCCTCCATCCCCTCCCCTGCCCCCAAAATCCTTCTTGGGCTCTGTGGGGCTGGGTCTCTCTCCCGGCCCCTGTGCTCCCCCACTGCTCAGCATGTCCTGGGAGTGACTCAGTTTCCTTGGACCAACATTTCACCACTCCACATGTCTCTTCTGTCCCTCAGCTCCCTGCATCCCAGGCTGGGTCTCTGCCAACCCCTCTTGTCTCCTCCTGACCCCAATATCCCCTGCCCCTATGGGTCTATGGGGCTGGGTCTTTCCCTCCCCCCATCCCCACCCCCAATATCTCCCTCCCCTATGGGTCTATGGGGCTGGGTTTCTCCCTCCCCCATTCTCCTCCCATCCCCTCCCCCAATATCTCCCTGCCCCAGGCTGTGACGTGCTATAATGTATGCTGGGGCTGTGACGTGTGCTGGGGCCAGGTCTGGCTCCAGGGTTTTTGCCATCCCGAGAAGCAGGGGAAAAAAAACCACCCACTATTGCAATTGGCGGCAGCTCCACTGCATCGCCTTTTTCTTCCCCAGCAATTTGGTGGCAGGTCCTTCCCTCGGTGAGGGACCAAGGGACCCGCTGCCGAATTGCAGCTGAAAAGCCCAACATGCCACCTCTTCCCCTTGGCTGCCCCATGTGGCCTAATTGTTAAGGAAGCCAATTGTGGATTAGAAGTTTGAGTCCCGTGGTGGTTGTGTTTCTGCAGTTTTCCTGTTGTGCTGAAAGTCCTGCTCCCTTCAGGGCTGGAACCTCTTCTTAGCTGCTCCCTCATTACACTGCCTGGCCTGTCAGTGCAGCTAACTTGGAGTTTTGGCCTCTCCCCATTGTCCCTGGGGACTGCCAGTCTCAGGGTCTTGATTTCCCATTGATCCTTCCCCTTCTATTGGTGCTGGGAACTAGCCAACCAACCCCCCCTCACACACACACACACTAAGTTTTAGTAAAGGCCAAGAGCCCCCTTACACAAGCCAGCCTCATGAGGGTCACCAATGTGCAAAGAAAACACTATGAGCTGGTCCCATGGTGTAATGGGCAGCACTCAGGACTCTGAATTCTGCAATCTGAGTTCAAATCTCAGTGGGCCCTTGTTTTGGCTTGTGGTAAAGCCCCAGAGCTCAACTTCCTTGTCTCCAGCTGCGTAAGAGTGAATCTTTCCCCTCCTGCTGGGTGACTCACACCTCCTAGAGGCAGGTCTTTGGCTGGGATGGCCACAATGGGTTAGGGCTCTAGAACTTGCTACCCTGATGGTTGGAATTCTTGCTGCTGCATCTGATGTTCACAAGCGTGGCCCTTTTGCTTCCTACCACACTTTTCCTCTGGCCCACATGGTGCTTGAAGAAAGGAGTGACAGGGCTGGGATTAATAGTCAGGGCTTTGCAGGAGGGATGAAGAGTCCCAGGCTGGAGCCCCACACACCTTCCCTCCTCTGGGCATCTAGAGCAGAGGCAGCCCAGCTCTGTCCGCTGGATACCTCAGCAGAGTAGGTGAGTTCATGTAAATACAGTCTGGTCCCAAAGCCTCCTCCCAACCCTGGTCATCAGTAGCTGTCAGGGGAGAGCTCATTCACACCTCGCTTACAAATCATCATTTGAAATTCTAAGGTTGGCCAACACTGCCGAAGCCAATGCACCAACATTGTCAGCAAACACAACAGCTGGGTGAGGAAACCCGGCTTTGTCCAGACTTTCCAAACCTATTTTACTTTCTCAGGTACAAGTATTTTTCATACGTTGTATCTGCTTTTAAAGTGTGTGTTAACGTTTCAATTTCCGTGCAAATTTGCAACCAATGACAACATTGGCAGCGCTGCATGTAACTACCTGACCACTGAGGGAGGGGGTGTTGGGGAAATTCGGGGAAGAGGGTGCACAGCCCCCTGGCTGGGGGTGTATAGAGAATGACCAGTTTCACTGAATTGAATCTCCTACTGCAGCACCTCAGTAGGTTACATCAGAGAGGAACTGCAGTGTCTAGGCAGTGGGATGCCTGTGCCTTTAAGAGCCCAGCCCTGGGAAGTTCATGCTGAGAGGTGCTGCCTGTGGGAGAGAAAATAGAAAAGCCCCTCTGCTCCCCCTACCCATGTTTGCAAACACTGGAGTCTCAGCCCACCGGGATAACTGTTACCCCTCTGCCCCTGCCTCTGCCAGGGTTTAACCCTCTGGCAGCGCCTCCCTCTGGGCTTAACTCCGGCTCCTTCCCCCCTCCCTGACTTTGCCCTTCAGTCCCTCTCCTAACTCTGCCTCCAGTTGCTTGACCCCCCGACCAGTCAATTTCACCCCCTGCTCAGACCCTGGCCACCCCCTCCTCTGATTTGCCCCCCTTTGCCTCTTTTTAATCCCTGTAAAAAGTAGGGGGCTGGGTCCCATTCTCTGGAAGGGGAGCTGGGCACCTGGCCCCTGCCTGCCCAATGCTCAAAGTGCCCCACGATCTTGTGGATGTTTGCCGAGTGTTGCAGAGTCACCTGCAGGGGGAGAGAGACACGGTTAGGAGGTGATGCAGCCAAGGGTGCCTCACCCAACACTGAGATGCAGCCACCTCTGGGGTAAGTTACACAAGTCAGCAAATGAATTTGGAACAAGAAACGCACTGAAAGGACTGAGGCTGCTGCAGGAGGTGAAGAAAACCGAAAAAGCAGTAGCCCTGGATCCCAGTCCTGCCCCTCCCCCACTCTACTCCCAACCCCCACTCCCCTTCCACATTTGAGGGGAAAACCCAGGAGTCCTGATCCTCATCCTTGCCCACCCCCATATTTTGATATGGGTCCATCCAACAGCTGCCCCCACAATTGCAGGGCAGTGCCATGGGGCACATCAGGGCCTGCCTGTTTGCACAGGACGGGTGATGCCAGTGCCCCAGGGTGGGGAAAGACGATGCTAAGGGAGAAGCAGGCAGCAGACCCCTCCTTGACAGAGAAAAAAATGCTAGGGGGTGCCATGCTGCAAGGAGTGAGGGAGGTTGACAGGGAATGGGAGGATCGCCCCTCACAGCGGGTGCATCTATTTCCCTCCCAGTTCCTCCCCTGCCCAGACTAATCCTGGCCCAGCTACCAGGGTTAAATCCCCCCAACTGCTGGGGAAGGGGTGTGATGCTGGTGAGCATGAGCCTCTACTCCCCCTTCCCCAGACACAGTTGCATGGGCACTGACCAAAGGAGCCTGCAGCACTGCTGCCTAGAGGAAACTGAGGCACCAGCCAGTGACAGACACATCATGGCTCTCCTTATCCTCTTTTCCATTCCATATAGAACCTGGGGAGGGGAGGGGGAATAAACTCAGGGCAGTTGCATAGTTAACCTGTGGAACTCCTTGCAAGAGGATGTTGTGAAGGCCAAGACTATAACAGGGTTCAGAAAAGAACTAGATAAGTTTATGGTGGATAGATCCATCAAGGGCTATTAGCCATGGTGGGCAGGGATGGTGCCTGTAGCCTCTGTTTGCCACAAGCTGGGAATGGGCGGCAGGGGATGGATCACTTGATGATTCCCTGCTCTGTTCATTCCCTCTGGGGCACCTGGCACTGGCCACTGTCAGAAGCCAGGAGGATACTGGGCTAGATGGACTTGGCATCTGAACCAGTCTGGCCGTTCTTATGTCTCCCTTGGAGCAGCAGTGACACCCAGTGGGCAGTCAGAGTAATGCACAGAAGGTGTTTTCCTTTGCGCAGCAGTGACACTCAGTGGCCAATCAGGGTAACACACAGAGCATGTTTCCTTGGAGCAGCAGTGTCACCTCCTGGTGATTCAGGGTAATGCACAGAAGGTGTTTCCCTTGATACAGCAGTGACACCCAGTGGCCAGGTGGTGTAATGCACAGCGTGTGTCTGCCTTCTAGGAGCAGTGACACCCACGGGCCAGTCACGGTAATGCACAGAGTGTGTTTCCCACCAATCTGGGTAAGGCACAGAGCATGTTTCCCATGGAGCAGCAGTGACACACAGTGACCAGCAGGGGTAGCATCAGACTCTTCTCGTTTGGAGGGGAACTGAGGTGGGCTAGACGAAAAAGATTGGGAGGCTGTGCCCCCCATCACCTGGCCCCACCCTTCACGGGGGCCATGCATCTGCTCCTTCTCACTTAAAGGCCAGGCTAATTTCTTCTACCCCCTGGCCAGGGTTTAGAGCAATACAACCTTTATTAAAATAAAACAGTGTTTGCTTTAAATAATCTAAATCTGTCCAAATTTTAGTATTAAATCCAAAGTTCTTTTAAAGATCCCATCAGTAACCAAAACCGAAATGAAAAATTGAAACCAAAAACAATGCTTAATTTAAAACCCAAACATTAAGAAAAAATTGTTTTTAAAAATAAAAACTAACAAATGCTGTAAATTAATAAATTCAACATTTTATCAAAAAGGTGTGCTATAGCAGGATGATAAAATAACATAAAATAAATAAGCCTGACCACTAAATCCTCCTGTAAAGGAATTGAATCCTTGAATACTGGCCAAATCTGTATAAAATATGAAGAACTATGTCAAAAGTGGTGTTGCAGGTCAGCCATTCGAATCCAGAAAATGTCAATTAAAAGCTCCATTCCAACTAAAAAAACCCAAAACAACCCAATAAACCAAATGGTCACAGCCTGAAACAAACCTACACAGGAGCAAAGGTAAACCTGTGCCAACACTGGAACAAACGATGTAAATTTCTAATTCTAACTTCTTGTTTCTCCCAGGAGGAAAGTGTTTTGCACCCCAGTAACCAGGCTATCACTGCAGCTTTCCTTTCACTAAATAAGATTTTTACCAAATATAAATTGCCCTCCAATTTCTCTAAGAGAAATTGAAATTGTATCTTTGCACTAATATCCCAAGAGTGCAAGTCCATCCTCTCAGAGCAGCCCCACACCCTGAGGCCAGGGGAGAATCCCAACTGGTTTGTGCATTTGTAACCCTGGGGCCTGAAGCTGATGAGAGAAAGGGAAGTGAGCCATCTTGGAGCTTTCCAATACCACCTGCGGGGAGCAGAGGGAATTGACTGAGTGACATCCTGGCTAATTTTCACCTTGTTCTCTGCCAGCAGGCTCCACTGGAGAGCTCAGGAGTGACTTGACCATGGCAGCACCCTATTTACATATTAAAAGCCGGCATTTTGGGGCCACTGGGGTGAAATGTGAGTACTTTTGGGGTTGGGACCCACATGAGAAGGATTGTGGACAAATTGGAGAGAGTCCAGCAGAGGGCAATAAAAATGATTAGGAGGCTGGTGCACATGACTTACGAGGACTTATAGGCCATATCCTGTATTTTAAGCTAAGGCAAAGTGAGCATATCTATATTGCGACCTTTTAAGGAAAATTGACCTTTATCTTGTTACTTAAATAGATAAGTACCCATGCCTGTCTCAGACCTTTACCTAGACCAATCGACAATGGAGAATGGCATAGGGTTTTTCCTTCAGTGTTGTACCCACAGATTTAACAGGTACACCATAGGGGAACTTATGTGCATGTGTACATGTTATGAACATGCACAAACATACTAGCCTATGAAGTAAGCGTACCCTAATGTTTTGTGTGTGAGGAATGAAATTTGGGCATAGGAGGAAGGATTTCCAGCACTTGTGCCCTATAAAAGAGGTAACCCACCTCGCTAGAGCACTTTGCTCTATCATTCTGACTTACTTCCTCCACTCTCTCTCTATGTACTATCAGCAGGCTGTACTTGTTCTTAAACTTTAAGTTTCAAAGGAACTAGGCTAAGCTCAGTTTCCCTAAGTTGTTATTCTTTGTTTATTAGGTTTTGATTTTAAGTTTAACATAGTCAAGTAAACCCTACATAACACTAGCTTTTTCTAAGCACTGCATCTTTCACTCAAGAATTGAGAAACCCGAACTGCAAGGCTGGTCCTGTGTGTCTTACCACCAGGTTATCAAGGAAGAGTGTGAGTACATTAACCAAAACTTTGTTGCATATAATGCCATATGTATTTTTTGAATAGCAGTAATGCAACTGTAACTTTGTAACTCAATTAAATTAAATAAAATGTAAGCTAATAAATTAAATTTTCATCAAATTATCCAAATTAATATTATTAGTACACCCTAAATCAGGCTACATGGGACAGAGGGCTGGAGTGCAGGGGCTGAGGGCACTGGCTCTACGGGTGCAGGCTCTAGAGTGGAGTTAGAATGAGAGGTTCAGGGTGAAGTAGAGGGCTCAGGGTTAGGGCACAGAATTGGGTTGTGAGGGCTCTGGTACAAGGCCAGGAAAAAGAGAATTGAGATGGGAGAGAGGGATCAGACTAGAGTAGAAAGTGGTGGCGGGGTGAGAGATTTGAGCTGCAGGAGGGAAGAAAATACTTCCCCCTGCCTCCTCTCACCAGAGCATCTAAGAACCAGGTGAGAGACACCTTTTCCCCACTGCAACAGCAACTCCGGTGGGCCTCGGTTGAGGGAAGAACTCCTCTCCCCTGCAGCTCTGGCAGGCCTGGCCTAGTACAAGCTAGACCATAGACACCTCACCCCCACCCCCTCACAGATCTGGTGTACTTGGCCTGGGACAGGGGAGGGGCTCCTCTCCATTTGGGACATGGCAGGATGAGAGATGTGACAGGGCTTTACGGGAAATCATTATTTGCCTGATTCATGTGCCAGTCCTAGTCCTCGCTGACCCAAACAAACCATTTATCCTGCATGCTGGTGCCAGTTTGGAGGGTCTGGGAGCAGTCCCGTACCAGGAAGTGGAAGGAAATGTAAATCTGTAGCCTTTGCCAGCTGAGGACTGTCTGACAGCGAAACTTGCTCTCCCATCCACCAGCTGCAGTTCTTGGCCTTGAAATCGGCCATCACTGAGAAATTTCGAGACTACTTGTCTGGTGCTCAGTTTCAGGTATGGACAGAGAACAATCCACTGACTTATGTGTTAACAAGGACTAAGCTGGATACTACAGGGCAGAGATGGGTGGCTACTTTTGCTAGCCATAACTTCAGCATTCAACACCAATGAGTTGGTATAATAGGGAGTGTGATTTTTCAGGACCACCAATTCTTGGCTGCGGGGAGGATGTAAGCAGGATCAGAATGAACTCTACCCTGACATCTGTTGGTGATCTGTTGTAAAGGCCTTTTGTTGCTGATGGGCATGGTCACACCCACCCTGCATTTCATGATGGGGGTGCTTGTCCAAATGGTCATTTCAGCTGCTGTGGGATCCGCAGTATCTTTGTTATTAGGGCAGGAGTAATAAAGTGTAGTTATCCTGGTGATATGAATCAAGGGACAGTAGAACGGTACTTAGGCAGTTCATGATTTTCAGGACTCACCCGAACCCACAAGACTCTCGTTAGGCAAGGGACATTGATTCCAAAGCATAGTGAATTGAGAGATTGGAATGAATATTTATGTTGAATGTTATGGGTCTTTTTCGAAGCATCTAAATACAGATTTTATGGCTTTCTTCTCTCTGTAGTTTTAAAAATGTGGGTATTTAATATTCTATTACAATTATTGTCTATGCCACAGACCTAAATTCATTGATGCTTAAGTGTAAGTTTGAGACACACTTAGGCTGGTGGGCCTTTGATTTCAATTACCCACTAAAAGTTGTAAAAATGTAGTGCTGAATGAGGGCAGAACAGGGAAATAAGCTGCAACAACTTCATTAGGTAAAACTGCTTTTTTTTCACTCAGACTGCAAGGAAATTTTGCAGATGGGACTCAGGGACCGCAGCTGGGGGGCATGACTTTTCTGGCACATGCAACACCTCTGCAACCAAACTTTTCTACCTCACTCCATAACACCACACACACAGTAGCCTTTTACCTCTCAGGACCAAAATATACTGTGGAAGAAAATCTAATGGCATAAGCTTAAGATGAGTGACTTCAGCATTGCACCACTAACAACAGTTCTAAGAGATTCAAAAATGCTTCTGTCCTTTACACACCAGGGACAGCAAAAAGAAAGTCAGCAGGGACAAACACCCATTCCAACTTCCCACACCTTTTGGCATTTGGAACCCAGACCCCTTAATGCTGAGTACTTGCCAGGCGAGGGTCAAGCGCTCAGGCCTCATATACCAGGTACAGTTACTCTGTCCTTGATCCAAATAAACAGGAAAATACACTGGATTACTCCTGCCCCAATAACAAAGAGACTGAGGATCCCACAGGCAGCTGAAATGACCATATGGACAAGCACCCCCACATGCAATTCAGGGTGGGTGTAACCACGCGAATGACATCAACCTCAAAAGGCTTACAACAGATCACCAACAGATGGTTAGGGTAGAAGTTCATACTGACCCTGCTTAATCTAGATTGTGGCAAAGATTAAAAAACACTGAACGTTCAAACTCACCAAACGCGGGGTCAACCATCCTCATCGTTCCTATCGCTCGTTATACTCCACACCTGAACATAGCCCTCACATGGACAACTTCCCCTCCCAAACTCAGTGTCTGTACGTTAACCTTTTTACCCCCAGTCGGGGCTATTGCAGATTAGGTATTCCTTCTGCCACCCGATCTTAAACCGAACTTCGCACCCCCTGGATAATCTGTACGTTGTTCCCTGACCACCAGAAACTTCTGCGCCTAAACGCTGTTACCGTACAGTTTTTTTTTCTCTTGAACGTCATCTTAATAAATGTTGACATTTGTTCGAGATCCTGGCTCTGTTCCTTTGCAAGGCAATGTGCGTTTGCTCTGGGTTTTTAGTCTGCTAAGACAGCGAGGGGGGCCATTGAGCCAGAGGCGCTTGACTGCTGCAGACACGGATCCAAGGCTGAACCTCGTCCCCCACAAGCGAAGGCTTAACTGAAAACAGTTTAAGAAGTGCTCCCGTCTCCGGCACTCAGCTACCCAGCTCCCAGTGGGGTTCCAAACCCCAAAATAGATCCCTTTTACCCTGTAGACGCTGTAAAATCCTGTGACCAGGGCAGCTGCCTAGCAGCCGCGCATCCTGCCTGCCAGCATGAGAGCTCATAAGACACTAATCCAGATAGTAAGGCTGTGGGGAACAGGGGTGAAGAGCCAGCAGAGTGGTGCAGCAGGTGCGTTGCTGGGCCTGTAACCCAGAGGTGGATGGATCAAAACTATTCTCTGCTATGCATGTGCTTGTTTCTTTTCCCCCTGGGCCTTCAAGTGAGGTGGTGACCAGCAGGGCACAAGAGCCTGGGCCATGAGGCAAGAGGTGGCTGAGGCAGCGGCCTGCCAGGGAGCTCCTCGGCACCTCTGGCTGCCTGGGCCTGAAGGCAAGGGGCAGGTCTGGGTGTGTGGCGAGGGCCCCCCTCCCTACTGTCGCGGAATGAGGCTGCAGTGCTTCTTGGTCCCCTTTTCCCACCCACCCCGGCAGGCAGGCGGCGGCTGCTGCGGGAGAACACGAGGGAGGCTCTCGGGGAGCTAGGCAGCGCTGTGTGGCTGTCAGGAGAAAGAGCTGAGGCTCCTGACTCGAACTGCCATTGACTCGCATGGCTCTGCGTGCCGTCAGCTAGGACGGGCCAGGCTGCGGACGTGACTCAGACTTGGGCAGCATGGCCCATGCTTTCCTGACGAGGTATAACCCTGGGTATCAGGTTGCTGTGCAACTTTGATCTAAACTGACCAGCAGCCCACAGCCTCCCCCCTGGGTCTGCGCCACCTGGTTACTCCTTACAGGCCGACCTTACCACACTTCCAGCCCCCGATTCACCCCCTAATCATCCTACTGCCACTCAGAGCCACAGACCTGGAGGTGCTGAAGGAGGGAGGGGTGACTCTAGGATGGGTTCTTCTTTAAAAATGGCTGGCAGAAAGGTGATGTTCAGCTGTCAGCGACTTGCCCAATGCCTCGCTGCCAGGGGAGGCAGACATTTCTGTAAGGCGATTAAATGGGATATTTTGGCTTGAGTGAATGTTCACGCTGTGCACTTATGAGAGGGAATTTCCATCCTTTCTTCAGTCAGTTTTTCAGTGGTCTAATGGATAAGGCAATGGCTTTCAAAGTCAGAGTTTGTTGGTTAGAGTCCCATCTGGCGTGAACAACTGCCTTCTTCTTGTATGTTGCATGGAAACCTTGGTCTTATTTTCACCAAGGAAGCTGAGAGATGTTTGAACACAAAGTACTGCAGCTTGGGAACAATCCCCCAGAAATGGCATCTTCCACTCCACAAATGCTTTCTAAACCCAGCAGTAGCAAACAGTTCACACCAGTGTTTGTCTGAGAATAGAGGGAAGGGGAGTGCTTACTCCAACACATCCATGAGCGAAACAGATAGGAAGAGCAAGGCCATCCTGAAAGAGACTGGATCTGTCTGGAGACAAAGCAGACCCTGAGAATGAGCAATGGTGTGAAAAGAAGAGGTTCAAATGTGTGTTAGATGTTAGTTAGTGTTTAGGGGGCTTATCCCTTCACTCTCCCATTCCCTGGTCCTTCTTGTGTGCTTGTGTGAACAGAGAGCAGCAATACCCAAAGTCCGAAGGTGCAAACAATTAGATGTTTATTGGGTTGAACTTCCAGCAAGCAATGATTCCAATTTCCTTCCTCAGAGTCCCCTTCCCAGCTCTGACGCCACAGAGCCTTGCCTGTGCCCCTGTTTCCATTCCTCACCCTTAGCAAAACATGATGCCAATTCCCCTCCCTTACTTCCTGACTGACTGCAGACTACATAGTAAAACTTGAGTTCTGCCTTAGTTATACCTTAACCAATCATTTTACTGAAATTTAGCTAACCAATCCTAACATATTATAACATGATTATCTAACCAATTATACCCCATCATCTTAATTGGTTAACACTCAACAAAATTAATTCTACAGCAGACAGAAACAATCACAGACCCAGACAGCGATTATACAGACAAACAATAGGGAAGTGGAGACTACAGTGATAGAACAACACAGAAATGAGGGTGTCACATCCCTGCTATTGACAGGTGAGTTCTTGCCAGACAGGATGCTACCAAACTAAGTTTTCTTTAACCATCTTTACCTGGTGGTGCTGGGCATTGTCAGGACAGGACAGTATTCCCAACAGCCCAGTAGCACCTTATTTCAGTGGGACTGGTGAGGAGGTGACCATTCACTTCCCAGCCTATGGCTGCCCCTGCGGCGTAGCCAAAGAGCAGGGCCCTCAGACTGTCCCAGTAAGCGAAGCCCTTACACCAGCAAACAGTGATTGTGATTCTTTCTTTCCTACCTCTGTGACTAGCTACATGAGAATCATTTACCTACATTGTTAATGTCTAGGCCTTTCCAGACAAGTGTGAAACTCCACATCCTAACAGCTGCCCTTGGGCTCCGCTTTGCCAGCTGCCTGCCATCTCCCCGCTGTTCATGCTGGCAAACTAAAGAGTCCTCCGAGCCAACCCTGTGTGCCCTGCCTTCCCCTGCCAGCGCTCGCCCTCTGCGTCATGGGGAGCTGGGGCCATTACGGGGTTTGCTTTGTGTTCATGGATGTAGCCTGTTACATCCCTGGACATGGATCCGTTTGGTGTCCCAGCAGCTCATGGTCCCATAGGGCGCCCTGGGTGTAAGGACTGAGGGCAGCACAAGGCTTCTTCTGTATATCTCTGGAGTAGCCTCTAGCCACCGTCGTCCCTGCCTGCACACAGCCCCTGGGTACTCCCTGCCTGCACCCTGAGCTCCATCCTGCCTGCACACAGTCCCTAGGTACTCCCTGCCTGCACTCCTGAGCTGGCTGAAAGGCTGAAAATTGAAGGTGAGATCGGATTGAGTCTTTCTAACTTATGTCCTCAGCTGGAAAAAAGGTGCCAGGAGAAGTAGGCACACCTGTGCCATTAGGAACACTACCGGTCTGTAAGTTATTTTATATTTTTATAAACACCTCTAGAAACACACCGCTTGGTGACAATCCCCTGTTTACAATTCTATTTGGAAATCCATCACTTAGCCAGCTTTTAATCCATTTAATATGTGCTATGTTCAGTTTGTATTTGCTCTAGTTTTTTCACCAAATTTTGTGCACTACCACGTCAAACATCTTACAAAAATCTGTGTCTTACATCAACACTAATCCCTTTATCAGCCACACTGGACAGGATCTATTTTCCATAAATAATTTTTCATTATTCTGATTGTATTCTCAATGGTGACTGGCATTAATTATATTACCCTCCTTTAATTTTTTATTAATGGAGTTCCTTAGTCGCTGCACTATCTTACCAGAGATTGATGTGAGACTGATCGGCCTATAATTACCTTGAACCTTCTATTTACTCTTCAAATACTGGCACAACGTTAGTTTTCTTCCAGTCTTCTGGAACTTCCTGAGTGTTCCAAGGCTTATTGAGAATCAACATGTACAGTCCAGTGAGCTTCTCTGCCAGCTCTTTTCAAACTCTTGGATTCAAGTGATCTGGACCTGCTGATTTTACAGTCTATAATGTTAGTTGCTGCTGTTTCACACCCTCCAGAGGTACTAGCGGAATGCAAAGAGCAGCATCATATGATGTGACTTCACCATCTGGCTTTTCCCCAAATACAGGCACAAAATCGAGTGGAGGGGTTGTTAGATCCATGCTTAAATCTCTCACCGGAAGGCTTTTATTCTAGCCATCAGATCACTGTTGTGGCTCAGCTCTGCTCCCTTTCCAATTTCTGTGGACATCAGAACTGGACACAGGATTCCAGTCTGTGTCTCACCAGTGCCATATACAACAGTACGATTTAGTCCCCCCTCCTACTTACTGCTCCCCTGTTTGTACATCCAAGGTTGGCATTAGCCTGTGTTGCCACACCAGGCACTGGGAGTTCATGTTCCGTTATTTCTTCACTAGGACCCTAAATCCATTTCTGTCACTGGTGTCCAGGATACAGTCTCCTTCAGATACCTGAGATGCAGCATTCATACATCAGGGAAATCTTGCACTATCTCCAATACCTCTGGGTGGGACCTGAGGACTTTCTAATGGTGGCCCTGGTAGGTAGCTACACAAGAGAAAGGGAGACAAAGACAGTCAGGCAGAGGATCATTCTCAGCAATCTCCTGAAACTTCTGCCCCCTCCGTTAAATCCCCTGGTAACCCAGGTCACAAGAGCATTCCCATAACAGACGTCAGCAGAGAACTCCCACGTCCTCTTTGTGCCTGTATTTGTGCTGGCCTCAGCCCCCGGAAGGACACTCCCAGAGATAGGATTCGTTCCCAGAGCAGTTCACATCGCCCAGCCAGATCTGCCCCGATCCTTGCCCATAATGAGCAGAGACAGTTGTATTGCTGGCACGTCCACATCCTAGTTGTTTGCAAATGATGTTGGAGTCTGGCAGGTCCCTGAAATCATCACAGACTGTCCCCCAGCTGCCACTGTAATAAATCTCCACTCTCCCAGCACAGCGACCTGCCCCATTCACCAGTCTGATCCGCCTGCTCCCTGCAGGGATAGAGCCCAACTCTTAATGTGTATTTTCCTACTGAACAGAGAATATTTGTGAGATTTGGAAATGAATCACCTGAACAAACCACACCAACATCCTCAGCAATTCCTGCCTGGGCTGTCTCAGCCGTGGAGTTGTCACAGCGAGTCAGAGTCTCATTTCTTGCAGCCTGGGCCCTTCTCAGCGACTCTGCACTGAAGCTGCTCATCATACTGGCATCTCTCATGTCCTACTGCTCATCTAACCCTCTGCTCTACACACCACGGAGGGAAGTCTCAGCTCTCCCATCCCACCGGCTCTCTCCACTCAGCAGTGTGAGTGATTCAGAGGGACCTGGGCTCAGGAGAGATGGGAAATACACTGAATAATATTCTCTCATCTACACTAGAAATAACACAGAGGGGGCATGACCTTATGGGCTGTTTCTCAATAAGAAGGTCTAAGCCAGGGATCAGAGTGTGTCACAGTGTTGAAGGGAAGAGCCTCTGTCAAAGACACTTTATAAGTGGAAGGTGCTCTAAGGATTGTGAAACTCTGAGCTTGACAGAAGGGCTTGGTTTGGAATAGACAATGGTTATTCACCAGCCACTTTGCTCCAGCCCATGCCACAAAGCACCATAAACCCAGTAGAATCTGGCCAAGAGACTAGTCACTTCAAATTGGCATCTGCTACACACGCCCCCTTCCCAGTCACCACTATTCAAGATGTAGCTGAGTGAGAAGATGGCATGGCTGAAGCATTTAGCAGGCAATTGAAAACTAGTATAGAGTCCAGTAGCCCTGAGAACACTGCTTAATTCTGAGCACTGGGTCTGCTGCTAGTCAGCAGTGAGACTGAGGTGACATAACTGGCACCTTAAAGCACATTTACCCCTCCTTCCTTCACAAGCTGCACTAAGCAGAGTTTCACAGCCCTGGGCACAGCACTGAGGCCAGGAGGTAAGTACAGGGGGAGGCAATAACTCAAAGTCTCTCCTTTGCCTCCTGGTTCTGCCGCTCCCTCAGCCCCCTCTGCTGAAGAGAGACTACGAGAAAAAAAGTCCTTCCATTTTCCTTCCTTCTCCACCTCCTCTGCTGGCACCAGCTGGACTTCAGAGCCACCTTCCCCACCATGCGACCGCCTCGCTCTGCATGGGGTGCTGGGGGCCAATGGGCAGGGGCTGTGCTGCCACCCCTTCCCTTCCCGGCAGAGCCCACCCTGGCTTAGGGAGCCAGGCAGCTGCAGGCAGGTGGGAGCCTTCTCCTCCTCATCTCCGGGGAGCCCGGCAACCAGCCGTCTCTGCCCGCAGCCCCAGAGTAAGCGAGCAGGATTGGGGATGCAGGAGGGTGGTGCGGAGCCCAGAGCCAGCCTGCGGCCACACACAAAACCCAGCTCCGGACTTCGAGTCCAGAGCCCAGTGCTGGCTGTGTGGAAGGGCTCTGCTTCCGGAAAATGTGCTCAGGGGGGAGTGGCTGCTACCCCTGCTCCCCTCTTAGCTACGTTACTGTGCCAGCTAGAAAAACACCTTTAAGAGGAGGCGTCCCTCTCCCTGTCAATGATCTCCCTCCTTCAATTCAGTGACAGCCTGAATTGTTCCTTATCCCGGCAGAGATGGAGGATTCAAAGCAGCAACATGAAACCTCTGTGTAGCTCACAGGAATGAATGTAAACACTCCCTGGTATCTGAGGAGATGATTAGTTTTACCCTTGGCCAACTACAGGGCCAAAGGGAAGGAGGTCGTGGCAGATATAAAAAGTGAAACACGACACATCATAGTTATGCTCATAGTGACCTCAAAATCTTTTTATATACGTCTTATCATCAGTGTGTTGTTTTCTCTGGAGTCTAGACCTTGACCAAGAAATTTGGATCTTGATAAAATAATTGACTGTCCCTGGTGAAGGCAATGGACTTGACACCCACTGGGGTGTCCCTACACAGGTACAAGTACTAACAACATGGCTGCATTTTAGCTATAGTTTTTACAGGGCAATAAATTGATATAAACCCCTGTTAAATCATTTCCCAGCCCGAGTCCTTCACCCACATTCCTTAAGGCACTGGGCCACCATGTGGACGTTTCATTTCCCACCTCAATTTCAAACAGAGACACAGTTTCCTTTGCACAGATCCATGAACAGCAAAACTTCCCTGTGTCTCTGGTCTGAGCCAGGGCATTCAATTCCAGTGAACCCTTCTCTCCTGCAATGGCAATGGTCAGACAGAGGGGACGTGGCACCTGCATCCCTGCCAGGGAGATATTGGCTCAGCTCTTTCTTTCTGCTGCTGTTGTTAGTCCAGGAAACATCAAGGGTGGAATGCAAGGCTGAGTTCATGCACCAGCCCCTGGAAATGTTTCAGTGCCCCAGAGAAATCCTGCCCCCAGCTATTGGAATGATGTGCTGGAGATTTGACTAGGAAAGAGACTGTCTGAATTATCAGAGTGGGGAATGAACAACATTCTACAGCAATGTCGTTCACACAAACACACTCTCATCCTGCTCTAGCCGGATGGGAAATGGGCAGGAATTCTCGCTGTTCAGCCAAGGACACACTGACACTGATGTGCAGCCATTAGTGTGCTGGGGAAGCTGGTCTGAGCAAACAATGGGAATGACAATTCAGTGAGAACAGAATCATTGTGAAGTGAAAAAGTTGTACCCAGTAGTTGTGGCTGAGTGGTTAAGGTACGGGACTTGAAATCCATTGGGGTCACCCTGTGCAGGTTTGAATTTTGCCAACTACACAGGCACCAGAGTGTTATTACTTCTGTAGTCTTAGTGCCTGAGCATCCACAGTGTGAACTGGAGCCAGATCTAGTTTCACTCTGTCTACACTTAAAACACTGCTATAGCTCTCTGGAGTAGACAGTGAGTGGAGGGGTTTTTCCCATCTCTGTAATAGCTGCATTGACAGAACAATTCTTCCCTTTCTTTAGCACTATCTAACCGGCTTAGGTCACCTTAACTCTATGGGTTTTGGGGGGGGGGGTGTCACACCCTGAGAGACGTGGCTCTGCCAGTTAAGTGCCCAGCGTACACCAGCCCTTAGATCCCTCTTGGTATTTCAATGCAGGCACTGACCTGTGAGAGGAAAACATCAGCTCACAAACACAGAGACTGAATTCCCCACGTTTAATCTTGCTGCACTTTCCAGAAAGTCACAAAATTCAATTCATTCTTGCTAGGACAGAGAAAAAATCAGTGACACTAAGTTTTTCGCTTGGTTAAATAAAATTAAGTATTTAATTAATATAGTTAAAATATGTCCTGATTCCTCTAACTAACACCACAATGTGAAATAAGAACAGAGACAAATCTTGTCAGTGATGACCAATTTCGCAAATGATCTTCCCATTATTAATTTCCACGCTGCCCCCTTTGGAGGTCTAGGCACCTCCAGTGTCACTGCTCTGCATTCATCTTCCCCTAGAATTGTTCTCGGACATTCCCAAATACGGAAAATTGTGCAGTTCAGAATGTGAGTAGTGACCCCGGCTCCTTCCTGCACCTTCTCTACATTGCTCCACAGCAGCTTCTCCCCCTACAGAGTCACCCCAGCATGGCAGCCACCCAGGGTTCAGCAGGGACCCCAGCAAGGACAGTGGGTGCAGCTAACAGCCCGGTGTGCCTGGCTCTGAGGCAGCTGTAAAAAAGCAACACGCCGCCACAAGTACAGAGACTGAATTCCCCAACTTTAACATCATGACCCCCTGTAGAAAGCCACACGTGTCAGTTGTATTTTCACAGGGAGATGCAAAAATCAAGTGACACCAATTTTTAAGTTGAGTAAATAAAGTTGAGGAGATAGTTATTAACCTCACAAAAATATACTAAAGATCCCTCAACATAACACCTGAAGGTGAAATATGAACAGACCTGCACTCTGGAGAGGAGGTAATAATTGAAAGGGATATTTTTGACTCCTCCCTTCCTCAGTGTCCCCTGGGCTGGAATTTTATGTTCCACAGAGCCAAATGAGGGGGTCATCATAGATTACTAAGGTTGGAAGGCACCTCCATCCACTTGCTCAAAGCTGGACCAATCCCCAAATGGCCTTTTCAAGGATTGAACTCACAATCCTGGGTTTAGCAGGCCGATACTCAATCCACTGAGCTCTCCCTCCCCCACTTGGTTAATGAAAGCCAGTGCTCCAGGTGAGGATTGAACTCACAACCTCAGCACTGCCCTAGAAGTACTGCGTGCTAACCAATTGCTCCACTGGAGCACCTATTAGCTATGAATTTTCGAGACCCCTAGGTTTATAAAGGCGAGGAGTGACCCCAAAACATTCTCAGTGGAGTTGAGAGCAGGTAGCGACAAGTGTTGTACTTGGTGGGGTGGATTCTTCTTAAGGCTTCCAAGCACCATTTGACCCTTTTGTTCGTCCCTGTGTAATAACAGAGCTGATTAAGACTCACTGTAGAGTCTTGCTGCAGATCAACAGATCTGAAATCACTGATCACCAGGTCTAAGCATTAGTCCTGTTTTGGGACAGCGTCTCTCATCCAACAAACTGCTGAATCTGCGCTAGCAATGAGGCTCCCTCATTAACAGCTGAAATCAGGGAGATCTGTGTGAAGTGCAGGGCCCCATGGGTGCCTGAACAGGGGGGAACAACACCCCAGGCCTTTTAAAAATGGGAGGGCTCTGCCTTACCACTTTGGAATGACTGTAAGCATGAAGAATGCTGGTCTGTGGATGGCCTTCACTGGGGGTTCGGCAAGCCAGGGAGCAGGAAGCAGGCTGGCCAAGTGTCTTTGTGGCTGTCTGCTGGCCACACATAGGCATGGTTCTCCCCTCCTCTTGCCCTGCTCTATGGCTTTTTAATCTTCCCTTGGAACTGTCAGCACCAGCCGCATCTGCTCTAGATGCCTAGTGCAGGAAAGGTGTGTTGGGCTCCAGCCTGGGACTCTTCCTCCCTCCTGCCTAGCTCTGACTATGAAGCCTGGCCCTAGCACTCCTTCCTTCAAGTGCCATGTGGGCAAGAGGAAGAGTGTGGCAGCTGCAGGGACCAAAGTTGTGGACATCAGGTGAAGTAGTGAGAAACAACTATATGGTCAACCTGCAGGGCTCTCTAGCCAGAGTGTTAAGTTCTAGGACCCCAACCTATAGCAGCCAGCCCATTGAACCGGCTGGACCTATCTGCAGTGGGCATCAGTCACCCAGCAGGAGGGGAAAAAAAACTCACTCTAGTTCACCCAGAGAGATGGTAGCCAAGCACATTGAGCGCCATGGCTCTGCAGGAAACCAACACACCTGCCATAGGTCCCACTAAGATTTGAACTTAGATTCCAAGTCCTGAGTGCTGCCCATTACACCATGGGACCTGCTGCCACTTCACTTTCTAGAGCCCTGTGTCTCTCGGCTCGCTGGTTTGCACTCTGCACTTATTGCTGCCCACCAGCGGCTTCCTCTCGCAGGACTCTCTCCTCCTCCAGCGACTGTGGTCCTGCACTATCAGATCCGCGGGTCCTGCCCTGAGTCCCCACATCCCCCTGCTTTGTCTTCATTCCCTGCAGGTTACTAAAATGTCAGGGGAGGCCGACCCTTCCTTCACTCGGTGCTCCCGCTCAAATCAGCCAGCTGCAGCCTCATCTCCTGGAACTCGGCCAGCTGTCGTTTGATCCGGTCATACAGTCACATGCTGACTGGCTCCCCAGCCTGGATGCTCTTGTGGAAACCCCACAGGTGACGCTGCAGGACTTGGCACCGTTGGTTTCTTTAATGTTGTGGTGTTTCCCCAGCTGCTGGAACAAAGCCACCAACTCCTCCCTCACCCTTCAATGGATTGACTCCCATCAATCCCCCTGGTCGCCATAGAACCCTCTGATGCTTTCCTGTTCTGCCAACACCGCCAGGCCTTGCCCCTCTGCTCCTTTATCTTGCAAGCTCTGGATGTTCAGCTTCCAATATCCTCTGCCTTGGGTCAGGGAATTGCCCACACTGAGCACACGGTGAGAGCTGTGAGATCCAAACAGTCCATTGGCACCACCCTAAACTCGCAGTGTAGAGCAGGGCCAAGTAAATCCTGTTCTGCTCCTTTCATAGAGACGCCTGGGACACCACTTCATACTGTGTCCCTGAAGGGTCAGGCAAACTCTCAGCACCTGTAGCCTCTGCCACTCACCTAGCACCCCATAGATCAGCCATAGTCCTGGCTGCTGCTCTATAAAGATTGTGAAAGGAGCCAAGTCAGTGACTCCATGGGAGCAATGGGGCTGCAGAACCAACAGGGAAAAAATAGGTGCTCAGCGTCCACTGGCAGCCAGCTCTGCCCCCGCTCACTACAGGCCTTGCTGACAAGCTCCTCCTCTTCCCCTTCAGCACCTCCCACCTGCCAGTGATCAGCTGTTCAGTGGGGTGCAGGAGGCGCTGGGTGGGGAGGGGGAGGAGCAGGGATGGGAAGAGGTGTGGGAGGGAGAGGAATGGGGCAGGAAGGTGCAGGGCTGGAAGAGATGGGACAGTGGTGGGGGTTTGGGTGAAGGGGTGGAGTGGGGGCAGGGCCAGGGGAGAAAAGGGGGGATTTGTCCTGGACCCCAGACCTCTCTAGGGCTGGCCCTGAAGGGAAGCACTGACTATCACAGTGACAATAGAACTGACCAGCATTGCGGGGGAGACAGAGGGAGATCCGCACTCACCAGATCTCTGCTCTCCCCCAAGATGAGCCAGACACTGCTCTCTCCTGGCTCTCACTTTAGCAGCAGGATGCCAAGGAGCCATTTAGACTCATAGACTCATAGACTCATAGGTCAGAAGGGACCAATCTGATCATGTAGTCTGACCTCCTGCACAAGGCAGGCCACAGAACCCCACCCATCCAATTTTATAACAACCCCTATCCCAGGACCGAGTTATTGAAATCCTCAAAAATGGTTTGAAGACCTCAAGCTGCAGGGAAACCACCAGCAAGCGACCCGTGCCCCACGCTGCAGGGGAAAGCGAAAAACCTCCAGGGCACCTGCCAATCCGCCCTGGAGGAAAATTCCTTCCCGATCCCATATATGGCGATCAGCTAAACCCTGAGCATGTGGGCAAGAGTCACCAGCCAGCACCCAAGAAGGAATTCTCCGCAGCAACTCAGTACCCATCGCATCCAACATCTCCCCACAGACCATTGAGCAGACCTGTCTGGTGGTAATTCAAGATCAATTGCCCAAATTAACGATCCTATCATAACATCCCCTCCATATACTTATCAAGCTTTGTCTTAAAGCCAGGAAAGTCTTTTGCCCCTACTAATTCCCTCGGAAGGCTATTCCAGAACTTCACTCCCCTAATGGTCAGAAACCTTCGTCTAATTTCAAGTCTAAACTTCCTAATATCCAGTTTATACCCATTCGTCCTCGTGCCTACATTAGTACTAAACTTAAATAATTCCTCTCCCTCCCTAACGTTAACCCCCTTGATATATTTATATAGAGCGAGCATATCCCCCCTCAGCCTTCTTTTGGTCAGGCTAAACAAGCCAAGCTCTTTGAGTCTCCTTTCATAAGGCAGTTTTTCCATTCCTCGGATCATCCTCGTAGCCCGTCTCAGAACCTGTTCCAGTTTGAATTCATCCTTCTTGAACATGGGACACCAGAACTGCACACAGTATTCCAGATGGGGTCTCACCAACGCCTTATATAACGGTACTAACACCTCCTTGTCCTTGCAGGAAATACCTCGCCTGATGCATCCCAAAATCGCATTTGCTTTTTTAACAGCCGTATCACATTGGCGACTCATAGTCATCCTGCTGTCAACCAGTACCCCAAGGTCCTTCTCCTCCTCCGTCGCTTCCAACTGATGCGCCCCCAACGTATATCCAAAATTCTTATTATTAATTCCTAAATGCATGACCTTGCACTTTTCACTGTTGTATTTCATCCTATTTCTATTACTCCAGTTTACAAGGTGGTTCAGATCTTCCTGAATAATATCCCTGTCCTTCTCCGTGTTAGCAATACCCCCCAGCTTCGTGTCATCCGCAAACTTTAGTAGCACATTCCCGCTCTTTGTGCCAAGGTCAGTAATAAAAAGGTTAAATAAGATCGGTCCCAAAACCGATCCTTGAGGGACTCCACTGGTGACCTCCTTCCAGCCCGACAGTTCACCATTTCCCCACAGGAAGTGCATTGAGTGCGCCTGTGGTGCTGGGGGGACTGGTGCTGCTGCTGCCTGTGGGGCTGGCAGGGGGGCTGATGTCTGCACAGACTCTCAGCTGCCAAGCTGGAAGGGGCACTTGGGACCTTACTAGACTAGCTCAGTGAAGACGGGGCGTTGACAGACCAATACAGACGCTCTCCAGAGCACGGAGCAGCATCCACCCATGCAGCCAGGCAATAAGCATTTCCCACAGCCTGGAGCTGAGGGGGAGGCGGCAGCTGCAGTTCCAGTTCCTCGGGGACAGGCCCTGTCAGTCAACAGCTACTTCTTACTCACCACAGCTAAGGGCGTTGGGTTCCTCTGGTGGGAGTGTGGAGCAGCCATTTGTTTTCCTGTTCACACTCCTCTGTGGTGTGAAAATCGGGGAGAGGAGGCAGAAGCCCCACTTCCCTGTTGAAATAATGCCCAGTGGGGGAAGCCAGGACAACAGGGTGGGGTGGCAAGTGGTGGCCAGACTCTGGCTGCCAGAGTCTAGTCTAGCTCAGAGTCCAGCTCAATCTCCTCCCCACGCCACTGGTCCCCAGTCCCTTTCCATCATCCGGTCAACCCGGGCATTAGGGCAGGAACAGGGTGAGGCAGCAAGTCAAGCTGAGCAAGGCAGGCAAAAGCGATTCTTGTCTTAATGGGCCACTCACAATGACGTCCTTTTTGTGTTCCATGGGTACAAAACCATCCCAGACAGAGAAGCAGGAGACCAAAAGGCAATCACACAACTGCCAAAGTAGCTCAGTTGGGAGAGTGTTTGACTGAAGATCTAAAGGTCCCTGGTTCAATCCCAGACTGTGGTGGGTCCTTTTATCCCTCTTTGTCCAGGGGCAGCTTGTTCTTGGGGAGCACAGTGGTGCCTGCACCCAAGGTGAGCAGGGCTGCCCTAGAGGATTCAGGGGGCCTGTGGCAAAGCAATTTTGGGGGCCCCTTCCATAAAAAAAAGTGGCAATACTGTATTCTCATGGGGCCCATGCAGGGCCTGGGGCAAATTGCCCCATTTGCCCCCCCTCTGGGTGGCCCTGTATGTGAGTCTCTGATCTTGGGCTCTGCAGTAGGAAAACATAGAATGGGCTTCTGCCCCTAGTTGGCCCACCTGATCTTTAATGATGAGAGCTGTCTTTCCCAGCATGGCAGGAAGAGAGCAAGGCAGGGCGACCCTCAGGAATGGTGCCAGAGGGCTGCTGGGCAGTGACAGACAGGGATTGGGGATGAAAACTCCTCTCTGTAGCTGAGCAAGGGCAGTACCAGGGAAGAGGCATCTGTGAAAGTGGCCATGTGGAAGGTGGCAGGGATTTGGGGGCCCAAGAGGAGGCACTTGACGTTCAGTGCCTTGGAGCAGCTGGACTTGGACATGGTGGGTGTTCAGGAAATGTACGTTAATGACTTTAGGGTAGATCAATGGGCAGAGGGTGATTGGAAGAAGGGCCTCCGGGCCAGGGAAGAACAATGGGGTTGGAGTCTTGTTCTTCACATTCGCAGTGCGAGTACAGAAGGTGCTAAGAATCCTGTGGCACCTTATAGACTAACAGACATTTTGGAGCATGAGCTTTTGTGGGTCAATACCCACTTCATCGGATGCAGAATGTGCTAGAGCTGTGACCAAGGAGGGCATTACTGGTAGACTTTGTGCTCCGTGGCACTGGTTACTGCTATGTTAGTGTGTATAGTCCCCAGTTAAGGCATGAGAGGGAAGATCGATGGAAGGGACTGGCTCCCTTCCTCTGGACTGCTTGGTGTTGGGGGGGGATTTTAATTGTATCAGCTGGCCTGAGGACCGCTGGTCCTGTTTTCCCAATGGTTAGAGGAAACATTTTTACAATGAGCACTACCTGGCACAGGTCTGTAGTGAAGTCAGCTTAGAGGAGCTCACTCCACCACAGAGGGGGTTCACCTTTCTGCGGGGACAGACCACGACTCGCATTGACCGGATTTATGCTTAGTTTTTGTGTCTTTAGCATGTTGCTTCTCAGATTCTTTCTTGGCCTGACTTGTTACACTTTGACACTTAACAGGCCAGAGTTTGTGCACCTTCCTATTATCCTCACTAGGATTCAATTTTCAAATTTTGAGGAATGACTTTTTGCCTCTAACAGCCTCCATTACTCGGCCGGTTACCTAGAGTGGCTCTCTGCTGGTCTTCCTATTGTCGTTTCTGATTTAGGGCAAACGTTTCATCTGAGCCATTAATTGTGGCGTTTTTAAACTGTCTGCATGCTGCTTGCAGGCACCTAACACTTGTGACAGCAGCTCCTTTCAATTCCCTTTCAGTCATCTGTACTTATGCCGATAGGTCGACTTTAGGTCTTTAACTTTGAGCGATAGCTGAGAAGATGGTAAATCGGACAGAAACCCTTTCCACAAACCTCTTCATTTCCTTGTTATTTCCTGACTTCTCCATTCATCATCTTTTCCTTATTTCCAGGCTGAGGCGGCGTCCTGCCAGAGAGCTCCCCGGCACCTCTGGCTACCTGGGCTGAAGGCAAGAGGCGGGCCTGGGCGTGGCGAGGGCCTCCTGTCCCAGCCTGAGACAGCAGTGCTTCCTGGTCCCCTTTTCCCACCCACACCAGCAGGTGGCTCCTGCGGGAGAACACAAGGGAGGCTTTTGGGGCGATAGGCAGCTCTGTGTGGCTGTCAGGAGAAAGAGTCGAGGCTCCCAACTCGACCTGCCATTGACTCGCGTGGCTCTGCGCGCCGTCAGCTGGAGTGGGCCAGGCTGCAGATGTGACTCAGGCTTGGGCAGCATGGCCGCGCTTTCCCGACAAGGCATGAGGCAGGCCAAGAGCTTTGCACAGCCTAGAGGGAAGTGGGAGGGAGGCGTCTTTGGCCGGAGTTGTTGTGTATTTGGTTGTCCTGGTTCTTGTGCCTATGGCAACTAAGTTAGATTATTAGGGGAAAGCCCAGCCAGCTTCAGCCGGTTAGGTGAGCTCTGTGTCTCTAAATAAATAGTAGTTTTGTTACCTGTCTGCTCTCTGGCTTCTAGTTGTTGGTGTTACTAGGCATAATCCTAGGTAATTCGGGAGGGTGGAAGATCATGAGTGCAGATGAAGCCCTCCTGCTCAGGCCTCAATGAACCAAAGCACCTCCATGTTATGCTTTTGTATTAGCTTTTGCTAAACTTTTGTAACCTCCTGTACCAATGTGCTGATTGTAACCACCTGCATTGTGTGCTGACTGCCAACAGTAAGGCCGTTGTCAGCAAGACCAGTTAGTACTAGATATCGCTTATGCTAGATAAGACAAATGAGAAACAGATGTTAGCCAAGGCCATATGCATGAGAAAGTAGCTTACACAATGGGAAAGTACAGAAAGAAAGATACAAGGGGGGGTATAAATACTAGTGCTCCGCCTGCATGCGGGCATGCAGGATTTGAGATTGTTATTTCTCCCTTGCACCTTATTTGAGCTCAAATAAACTTGTGTTTTGCTTCTCCATCCTGGTGTTTATTCGAGCCGAGCACACCAGGCCACGAACCACTGTTGCTTGGCCTCTGGCACTTCGTGCCGGCAACAGTTCTTGGCGTCTCTGGGTGGGCCCGAGGCTAAAATTAGCCTTGTCCAGATCCCTCCTGGTGGTCAATGGATCGCGGTGACGACCGATGCCCAGTGCACACCGGTGACTTCACCGGGGGCCTCGGCGGAGACGCGGTGTGAGCAACCCCAGAGGGCACAATTGTCCAACGCGCTCGAGTAGTGGAGAAGCAGTTGCGGGCGACAGTGTGGAACCGGTTCTGGGTGATAGTGAAGAACCGGTCCCTTGGATAAGGTCGGAACAGTCCAGTAGTGTGGACTTTTGCCCAAGGCTGGGGACGCCCAGTCGTTGTAATTCCCATTAGACGATAGAACCTCATATAATGGGTCAAGGGCATGGAATGGGGCGCCAGGTACGGTTTACACCCTTAGAATGCATTCTAGTGAATTGGAAGGTGTTTGGCTTGGATCCGAGGACTAAGAATAACTTAAAAAAAAAAGCTGCTTACGATCAGATGCAGAATGGTACTGGGGGCCAGTGTGAGTGACAGTTACTGGAAGACGCCCGGAGTACCCTGTGAAGCAAAAGCTTGTGATCAGGACTACTCTAGTGCAAGCCCGGTAACTAGTGGATCTTTAGGAGGTCCGACCTATGGTGGGCTGACTCAGCCTGGCATCATCCGGTGAGGAAGCTACTTGGGTCTAGGAGTGTGTGTACCCATCTTCCCTTCCCCTTTCCTTTCCGTGTGGGCTACTGACAGTCTGATCATCTCACTGGATGCAATCAGAGTAAGCGGCGCCGTCTCCCAGAGACTAGCCGATGCTCTTTGCTGAAGGGAGGTGTAGGAGGGTTGTAGCCATCCTCGTTAGCCTCTCCTATGTGAGTACCCTGTAGGGAAAAATCCTTTGTTTATGAGCTGCTAGCATGGACAGGGCACTCTCCCTGTGCGTGTAAGTGGAAAATGGGTGGGGGGAAGTCTAAACATTCCATCTCACCCCCTAAGAGTACCCCAGCATATTATATGTACGTACATTATGGTTCAACAACCTGCAGGTATTTAGAGAATTGGAATATTTACACGTGTGAAAATCCATCTAAACAATGCCCACTAGAAGGTACTTCAATCTAGATAAGATCATGAGTCTAATAGGAGCGTTTAATCAACAAAAAGCCCTGACACAGCGTGAGCAAATTTGTCTATTGAGGAAAGGAATGGGTTAATTTGAAATTCAGCTTGGCCCAGGGATAAAAAGAAAGTTGCTCTGCGTTCAAGGTCAAGAATCAAAGCAGACTATGCTAAGTACAAGGAAAAACTGCTTTCGGCCCCAGCTGGCTGTGAGAAAAAAAAATTGACAGAGGTGAACCAAAGGCAATACAAGTTACAGAACTGAGATTACATTTGCAAAGCTTAACTGTCCAGTAAGATCCAACAGTGTGCCTTTGTGACCCCGGAGCCGGTGTGGCTTAGTGACACCGAAGAAGCCACAGGCAGCCGACCTGGAATGGAATCTCTGAAAGAGAAGCCGCAGGAGATTCCAGGGTGTAAAAGAACAGCCCTCCGAAGAGCGGAAGCATGTTGGAAATTCTGGACAAGCTGTATACAGGATAATCTCCCATCCACCTTTCCCCCTTCTCTGAACATTATACACAGAAGTGGCCAGTCTGGACGTACGTGTGTGAGTATGAAAGGGGCTTAGGGCTTGGGGCATTAATGTTTTCCTGAGTGATGTGGGAGTGTTCCCAACACTCTCCGTTGTTGTTCTATTATTTTATTAATGAAGCTTTAAAATTCAGTTATATGGTGTGTTTTCTTTATATTCCCCCAAGGATCCTGTAGTGTCAGCCTGATCACCTGACACGAGGGATAGATTGGTAACAGAAATATGTCACAGTTTGGTGAGCAATTAAGAAGGGGGGAGTCCCGCAGAATTTACACCATCTATTTGTTTTACCCTTGTTATTTTATGTTTGCTTTGCTTGGTACTGCTGGTGTTATATGTTGAAAACTGCATGATTAAAAGTGTGCCCTAATAGGATAAGGAAACGCTATCTAGTTCTGGTTCTGTTTAACCAGTTACTGTTGTTTTTCTGCTCTGTTCATTTGGGTGTTAGGAGTGTGGGCGGAACTGAACCTCTCGTTCGTAATTCCTCGGAGTGGAAACCATGCGTGCGAGGAAGCTCTGAGGTCTAATTGAGATCCTTCTGTCCCGTCCCCTGTAGCGGTCAGTGTATAGAAGTGGGAAAGCCTGGCTTAGACTGCAATTTCCTCTGCTCTCTGTGTAATTCTCTTTTCTGTTTAAGTGTCAGCAGACAGATGGATGGGTCTCTGGGTAAACCCTCTAAAGGGGTTTGGATTATATGTTAAATAAATGGCCTTTGCCCAATGGGCCATGTGTTTTTGTCCAGGTGACAAGCCTCATGAAGGAGGACTCGGGTAGTCTTGTGAGTAAGAATGTTTAAGGGAAGAGACCAGGAGGGGTGGAGGCTAGTTGAGAAACCCACCCTCCTAGCTAAACTGGTAGTGGAACAAGTTGGTGCCCATAGATGGGACGGTTCAGCGAGATAAGCAGGATCGGGCCCAGGCGGGCAGGCAACAGACAGAGAGATTGGAAAACAGGTTGAAATACTTTGAGGGTGTAGTGGAAGGAAGGATTCAGTAAGTGTAAGCATGGGGATTTCAAATACCCAGGACTTACTTGGAATGGTGAGTTAAGTTGATAAAAGTGGCTGTTGGGAGACAAGCAAGTGATTTAAGGGAGAGTGAGAAGTGAACTCTGTAGTTGCTGAACGAAACAGCAGTTGAACTTTTTTTGTAAAAATGCTAAAGAAGAAAGTTCTTGGTGTCTGTGAAATGTTTGTAAATAAATTCAGGCAAGGAAATTATTGGATTGCAATCATTTGATTTGGCTATGAACAATTTAGTTAAATTAGCTGAAGAATGTATACAGTGTTATGTAATTGAAAACCTGGGCTGCCTATGATACAAATACAAGAAAATATGGGGTAATTCCTCTGTTTTGCCTGAAGTCAACAAGGGTATTTGTATATTTTAAGCGATGATTGTCTGCCCAGAAGGGGTAGACCTCTGTTTTTTTTTCTTTCAGATAACCAAAGAAAACTGATGCCAGCTGAACAGCATTCAACGTACCATGAATTTACTGGCATAACAGGAATTATGTTTTGTGTTCTATGCTCTACCTTGTGGTGTTTGTCTTGTGGCCGGAATTGTTGTGTTTAAGATTTTCATAGAATAGTCTAGTTTAAAATCAAACAGAAAGGTTAAATTAAAATGTAGATACTTGTTTATTCAACTTGGAATACAACGTATTTGGATAAATCAGGAGAATGTGATATACTAAAGTCTAAAACATTTCCTTAAGCAAAAAAAAAAGAAACTTCGTTGGGCAAAGAAGTTGTATTAAGTAAACTCATCAAAGTGGGAATGCTTGTTCGAGCTTGTTGCTTTAAAGTTCTGTAATAAGGTTATTGTAGTGGTAGGTTATATGTGGTATACATTGAATAATAAGACTAATGTACTGTATAATGGCAATGTTTATGTGTTCATTGTAGGGAAAAAGGTGTATAAGTGAAAAGTGGAAGTTTCCTTTGTAGGTTAAAAGAAGCCAAGAAGGGAAGAGGGACTAAGAACAGAATGAGTTAACTGAAAAATATAATAAAATAGGAAGCTTAGGCTATAGATAAGACACTGACTCCACTCAAGGACACTGCTCACAGTTAAGACTTGGCTGACAATCAGGAAAAGGAGGGCTTGAATTTGCCCACGCAGCTATGAGATCTGAAAAACACTGCCAGGCGCTAATGAAATGTGTTAGGTTTCTTTTCTAACAGGTAAAGTAGCGCTACCCAAAGACCCTAGCAGCCCTGCCACTCCTTGGAACCAGGAGACTTGATCAATGTAAAGGTCCACCAATGAAAGATTGCTCTGGCTCCACACTGGAAATGCCCTTATTGAGTCCTGCTGACTACCAACACCGCTGTGAAGTGCCAAAGACTGACTGCCTGTACCCATGATTCTCACTGCACAGAAAAAGACCCCTCCACATTGGGAGAATTCTCCTACTGATGATTAGCCTATTTCTCCTTCTAGCTCCACTGTGCCTTCTGGACAACAGGGGAAAAGTACAAAGTGAAGTGCTGGTAACCTCTCCCCTGTAGGATGCTGAACCACGACTGTTCCGGGGAAGAAAAAGAAACACTCACTGCACTGAAATTGCCAAAGTCCAGGAATTCCTGACTAGAAAGGACATTAAGAACTGACCCTAGTGAAGAAACAAAGAATTACACTGTGATGCTGCCACTGTAATCCTTGATGCTCCATTGGGTTGGGGAGGGTATGTGGGAGGCACCTCCCAGAGAGTCCAGAACCGTGGGTGGGGGGGTCTCTTTGCTATGGACTCCTGAAGGAGTTGGGGGCTGATGACACTGAGGCTACTTGGAATCAAATCCATTTGAGATATAAGTACATAGCCCATATTCATAACTTCAAATACAAAAATGGAACAAACAGCAAAGAGTCCTGTGGCACCTTATAGACTAACAGACGTTTGGGAGCATGAGCTTTCGTGGGTGAATACCCACTTCGTCAGATGCATGTAGTGGAGGTGTAGAGAGGTGAAATGAGTAATGTAGATCTCCTGTCTTATTTTAGTGAAGTCCGTTTGTATGGAAGTTTGGTTATTAATGAGAGTCTCCAGGTTGGAGAGCTCTTTTTTGATGTTTTCCTGTTTGCTGTATAGGATGCTGATCAGGTGCTTCCTCAGGTCCTCAGAAACCAATCCATGCAACAAACCTTGATGCCAACTCTGCCCACATATCTACACCAGCGACACCATCACAGGACCTAACCAGATCAGCCACACCATCACCGGTTCATTCACCTGCACGTCCACCAATGTAATATACGCCATCATATGCCAGCAATGCCAATCTGCTATGTACATCGGCCAAACTGGACAGTCGCTACGGAAAAGGATAAACGGACACAAATCAGATATTAGGAATGGCAATATACAAAAACCTGTAGGAAAACACTTCAACCTCCCTGGCCACACTATAGCAGACCTTAAGGTGGCCATCTTGCAGCAAAAAAACTTCAGGACCAGACTTCAAAGAGAAACTGCTGAGCTTCAGTTCATCTGCAAATTTGACACCATCAGCTCAGGATTAAACAAAGACTGTGAATGCCTTGCCAATTACAGAACCAGTTTCTCCTCCCTTGGTTTTCATACCTCAACTGCTAGAACAGGACCTCATCCTCCCTGATTGAACTACCTCATTATCTCTAGCTTGCCTGCATATATATACCTGCCCCTGGAAATTTCCACTACATGCATCTGATGAAGTGGGTATTCACCCACGAAAGCTCATGCTCCAAAATCTCTGTTAGTCTATAAGGTGCCACAGGCCTCTTTGCTGCTTTTACAGATCCAGACTAACACGGCTACCCCTCTGATACTTGACAAAAATGGTACATGCATACAGCCAGCATAATTATAACCAGGAAATTATAACCTTGTCATACACACCTCACACGACAACCTTTGCACAATATTTGCTGCACATACATAACAGTGGTGGCAACAATGATCTCTGCAGTCCCAGTACATATTAATAATGTCACAGAAGGCGATAGAGAAGTGGGAGAGAGGTGTCTTCCAGCCGGCGTGTCTCGTCTGTTTCTCCCTTGCCACTTGGGCAGAGGTGGGAAGGGAGCGAAACGTACCCGGCTGAAGGTTTTGTGCTCGGCCTTGAAGATTAAGCCCGACCCCTGGCATGACTAGGTCGGGGTTGTCCTGGGCTCTGGGGGCAGAGGGCTGAGCTGGGAGAAGGGGCAGACGAGGGGATTTTGTCTCTGATAGATAAGGGCTTTGTCAGGAGGAAGCTGTAGGTCACATGCTGGGGGTGTCAGTGAGATTTGAGCTGGGGTAGCAGCAGCAGGGATGCAGTGTGCGTGGGGGGGGGAGGGGATTCACTTGGTAAAAATGAAACTGCCAAGCTGCTCCCTTTGCTGGAGCAAAAGCCTCTCATTTATCTCAACTCCCCTCCATGAAAATCTCCACCCCTCCCCCGGTGCTGAGAGACCCCCTTTCTCCCATGGAGATTTGTAATTATTCTAACTCTTCCTTGGACTTGTCCAAATAGTTTTCCCAGAAAAATGATCAAGGAAATTTCAAATGAGAAAAACAAAACAAACCAGAGAAACCCCCACCACACACAGTTTGGGTCTGAAATTTGGAGATAATAAAACTCCTTCCTCTGTTGGCCAGAAACCAAAGCTAGACCTCCCCTGCTGTGGCTGTGACTTCTGCTACTGAACCACCAATGCGCTGTCTCCTCTTGTGAGACATTTCTCTACACAATACTGCTGCTAATCCAGTTACTGACTCCAGGAAACATTTTTCTTAGCCCGGTTCCATGTGTCACTGGTTTCTATAGCAAAGGCCAGTCCCTGGCCCTGTTGCCCAGACATCCTCATTCACATCAAGCTTCAAGTTGAGAATCATTTCCCATTCCCACTCTGTGAGAGAGGAGACTTTTAAATGCACTCTCTGTGTGACTGCGCATGGCTAAGCAAAGAGAACAAACCCCAAATCCCCCCTGTGCTTTGGGAGCCAGGTTTGCGTTGGGAATTCTGTAGTTCAGATGACGTCAAGCCTGGGCATTGGGATTCTTTACCAGTTTCTCTGGCATTGGGGGCATTTTTTGTGCTCACAGGTGAGATAGCTGAGTGGTTAAGGTGTTGGAATCAAAATCTAATAGGGTTCCCCTGTGCAGGTTCAAATCCTGATTGCAGTGAGGCCTGTGTTTTAGCCAGTCTATCACCTGGGCAATACCTCTCTACACCCCCCGAGGCACTCTCAATTCTCTCCCCACCCCAAGGAAATCCTGTTCTGCTCCTTTCATAGAGATCCCTGAAAAACCACCTCACACTGTGTCCCTGAGGGGTCAGGCAAACTCTCAGCACCTGAAGCCTCTGCCACTCACCTGGTGCCCCATAGATCAGCTATAGCCTTGGTTCTGCTCCTCTCTCTAGAGTATGAAAGGAGCCAAGTCAGTGACTCCATGGGAGCTACGGGGCTGCAGAACCAACAGAAAAAAAAGGTGCTCAGCTTTTCAGTGAGGTGCTGGAGGGGCGAGGGGGAAGAGGTGGGGGAGGGAGAGGAATGGGACAGGAAGGTGCAGGGTGGGAGGAGAAGGGACAGGGGTGGTGGCTTGGGGGAAGAGGTGGAGTGGGGGCAGGGCCTGTGGAGAAAAGAGGGGGATTTGTTCTGGGCCGGCCCTGAAGGGAAGCAGTGACTATCGCAGTGACAATACAACTGACCAGCATTGCGGGGGAGGCTGAGGGAGATCCGCACTCATCAGGTCTCTTCTCTCCCCCAAGGTGAGCCAGACACTGCTCTCTCCTGGCTCTCACTCTAGCAGCAGGACGCCAAGGAGCCATTTCCCCACAGGAAGTGCATTGAGTGCCCCTGTGGTGCTGGGTGGTGCTGGAGCTGCTGCTGCCTGTGGGGCTGGCAGGGGGGTTGATGTCTGCACAGACTCTCAGCTGCCAGGCCGGAGGGGGCACTTGGGACCTTACCAGACTGGCTCAGTGAAGATGGGGGGTTGACAGAGCAATACAGGACCTCTCCAGAGCATGGAGCAGCATCCACCCATGCAGCCAGGCAACGAGCATTTCCCACAGCCTAGAGCCAAGGGAGAGGCGGCAGCTGCTGTTCCAGCTCCCCCAGGACAGGCCCTGTTAGCCAACAGACACTTTTTACTCACCACAGCTAACGGCATCGGGTTCCTCCGGTGAGGGTGTGGAGCAGCCATTCGTTCTCGTGTTTGCACTCCTCTGTGATGTGAAAATCGGGGAAGGGAGGCAGAAACCTCACTTCCTTCTTGAAATGACGCCCAGTGGGGGAAGCCAGGACAACAGGGTAGGGAGGCAAGTGGTGGCCAGACTCTAGCCTCCAGAGTCTAGTCTAGCTCAGGGTCCAACTCAACTTCCTCCCTGCTCCACTGGCCCCCAGTCCCCTTCTGCCACCAGGTCAACCCGGGAACTCAGGCAGGAACAGGGTAAGGAAGAGAGCAAAGCAGGCTAAAGTGAGCCTTGTCTCCATGTGCTGCTCCCAGTGATGTCCTTTTTGTGTGCAACTGCTACAACAACATCCCAGACAGAGAAGCACAGACCAAAATACTGCTAGAGAGCTGCCAAGGTAGCTCAGTTGGACAAGCATTAGAGTGAAGATCTAAAGGTACTTGGTTCGGTTCTGGGCTTTGGTAGGTACTTTCATCCCTCTATGTGCAGAAGCTTCTTGTTTTCTGGGAGCACAGCAGTGCCTGCACCCAAGGCAAGCATGGCTGCCCTAGAGGATTCAGGAGTCCTGTGGCAAAACAATTTCAGGGGCCCCTTCCATAAAAAAAAGTTGCAATACTATAGAGTACTATATTCTCATGGGGTCCTTGCAGGCCCTTGGGTAAATTGCCCCACTTGCCCCACCTCTGGGCAGCCTTGAAGGTGAGTCCCTGATCTTGGGCTCTACAGTAGAAAAACATAGAATGGGCTTCTGCCCCTAGTTGGCCCACCTGACCTTTAATGATGAGAGCTGTCTTTCCCAACATGGCAGGAAGAGAGTGAGGCAGCGTGACCTTCAGGAATGGTGCCAGAGGGCTGCTGGGCAGTGACAGGCAGGGATTGGGGATGAAAACTCCTCTGTGCAGCTGAGCAAGGGCATTATCAGGGAAGACGCATCTGTAAAAGTGGCCATGTGGAAGGTGGCAGGGATTTGGGGGCCCAGGAGGAGGTGCTTGATGTTCAGTGCCTTGGAGCAGCTGGACTTGGACATGGTGGGTGTTCAGGAATTGCACATTAACAACTCTAGGGTAGCTCAATAGGCAGAGGGCGATTGGAGGAAGGGCCTCCTGGCCAGGGAAGAAGGATTGTTCTTCACATTTGCAGTGTGAGTACAGAAGGTGCTGGAGCTCTGACCAGGGAGAGCATTACTGCTAGACTTTGTGCTCTATGGCTCTGGTTACTGCTATATTAGTGTGTATGGTCCCCAGTTAAGGTGTGAGAGGGAAGATCAATGGAAGGGACTGGCTTCCTTCCTCTGGACTGCTTGATGTTTGTTATTGGGGGGGGGGGATTTTAATTGTGTCAGCCGGCCTGAGGACTGCTGGTCCAGTTTTCCCAACCATCAGAGAAAACATTTTTACAATGAGCACTACCTGGCACAGGTCTGTAGTGAGGTCAGCTTAGAGGAGCTCACTCCAGCCACAGAGGGGGTTCACCTTTCTGCGGGGACAGACCAGGACTCGCATTAACCGGATTTATGCTCAGCTTTTGTGTCTTCAGCATGGTGCTTCTCAGATTCTTTCTTGGCCTGACTTGTTAGACTTTGATACTTAACAGGCCAGAGTTTGTGCACCTTCCTATTATCCTCACTAGGATCTGATTTCCAAATTTTGCAAAATGACTTTTTGCCTCTAACAGCCTCCATTCATCGGCCGTTTACCTAGAGTGGTGTTCTGCTGGTCGTCCTGTTGTCTTTTCTGATTTAGGGCAAACGTTTCATCTGAGCCTCTAATTGCAGTGTTTTTAAAGGGCCTGCATGCTGCTTGCAGGCACCTAACACTTGTGACAGCAGCTCCTTTTAATTTCCATCCAACTATCTGTACTTATGCCGATAGGTTGACTTTAGGTCTTTAACTTTGATCGGTAGCTGAGAAGATGGTAAATCAGACAAACCCCTTCATTTCCTTGTTATTTCCTGACTTCTTTATTCATCGCCTTTTCCTTATTTCCAAGCTGAAGTGGTGGCCTGCCAGGGAGCTCCCTGGCACCTCTGGCTGCCTGGGCTGAAGGCAAGAGGCAGGCCTGGGCGTGGGGAGGGCCTCCTGTCCCGGCCTGAGGCTGCAGTGCTTCCTGGTCCCGGCAGGCGGCTGCTGCGGGAGAACACGAGGGAGGCTCTCGGGGTGCTAGGCAGCGCTGTGTGGCTGTCAGGGGAAAGAGCTGAGGCTCCCGACTCGACCTGCTATTGACTCGTGTGGCTCTGTGCACAGTCAGCTGTGGCGGGCCAGGCTGCGGACGTGACTCAGGCTTAGGCAGCATGGCCGCTCTTTTCTGACGAGGCATGAGGCAGGCCAAGAGCTTTGCACAGTGTACAGGGAAGTGGGAGGGAGGCGTCTTTGGGCCGGCGTGTCTCGTCCGTTTCTCGCTTGCTGCTTGGACTGAAGTGGGAAAGGAGCGAAACATACACGATTGAAGATTCTGCACTTGAGTTAAGCCTGAGTCCCTGACATGGCTGCTCAGAGATGGGCTTTTACGGCGCAGCCCCCACACGCTTCCAGCCAGCAGGTGAACCCACTATGTCCAAGAGGGAGCCTTTGAGGTGGCAAAAGAGGGACATCACAGTTCCCGGCAAACCTTGAGGAGCCCACAAGGAGGCTTCAGTGGCATCCCTAGGGAAGCATAAACTCCCCCTCCTTTCCCCCTTCTGTGCCCATAACACAGAGCTCGATTAATCAAAACCCTCTTCTGCCAGCACCAGGCCTCCTTCTTACACTGGGCCTGCAAGCGAGGGGGCAGCTTTCACAGCACCAAGAGTCTAACCTGTGAGGCAGGAGGCGGCTGATGCCCGCAGCCTGCTGGGGAGCTCCCAGAAGTTATTAATGGACAGAGACTCCTCAATGCCCTTAGTAACAAGGGTTTGGGGTTCATTGAGGCCAGTAAGGGGGTCACTATGTCAGCCCTGTAACCCTGGGTGTCAGGTCATTGTGCAGCTTTGATCTAGAGCTCTGATCCCAACAACCAACCAGTAGCCCACCTGGTTACTCCTTAAAGGCTGACCTTACCCCTCTTCCAGCCCTGGATTTGCCCCCTAATCATCCTACTGCCACTCATGTGGAGGTGCTGAAGAAGGGAGGGGTGCTCTAGGGTGGGGTTCTTCTCTAAAGATGGCTGGTAGAAAGATGGTGCTCAGTTCTGTCAGTGACCTGCCCAGTTGCCTCGCTGCCAGGGGATGCACACATTTCTGTAAGGCCATTAAATAGGATATTTGGCTTCTGAGTGAATGTGAGGAATATGCAATTATGAGAGGGAATTTCCATCCCTCTTTCACATGCACTTAAGAGCCCCAGTGGCCTAATGGATAAGGCATTGGCTTCTTAAGTCAGAGATTGTGGGTTCAAGTCCCATCTGGGGTGAAAAGCTACTTCCTTCTTGTATATTGCAAAGAAACCTGGTGTTATTTTCCCCAAGGAAGCTGGGAGATGTTTGAACACAAAGTACTGCAGCTTGGGAACAATCCCCCAGAAATGGCATCTTCCACTCCACAAATGCTTTCTAAACCCAGCAGTAGCAAACAGTTAATACTAGTGTTTGTCTGAGACTAGAGTGAAGGGAAGTGTTTACTCCAACACCTCAGTGAAAGAGCAAGGCCGTACTGAAAGAGAATGGATCTGTCTGGAGGCAAAGCAGACCTTGAGAATGAGCAACAGTGTGAAAAGAAGAGGTTCAAGTGTGTGTTAGGTGTTAGTTAGGTTGGTCTGACAAATTTCAAGAACATACCAATGCCCGTAGACTGGTGCAGACACTTGCTGTTTCTGATCTTTTACTGGGAGTTCACTGAGAAATATTTTCCTTAACTATGTTATGGAATATTGGATTGTCTATGAAGGCACCATTCTTCCTGCTTTCGCCCTTTGAGACAACACGGCTACATGGCATGAGGCCAATGTGCAAAGGTTGTCATGTGAGGTATCTATGACAAGGTTATGATTTGCTGGTTATAATTATGCTGGCTGTATGCATGTACCATTTTTGTATTTGAAGTTATGCATATGGGCTACGTACTTGTATCTCAAATGGATTTGATTCCAGGTAGCCTCAGTGATGCATTTGGTCAGCTTCTTGAGAAAGGACTATTCTCAGTAAGTGCCCAATCAAGAAATGCTTCACTGACACTGGACTTTGGGAGATGCCAATCCACTTCTGAGCTTTCCTGGGAACATCAAACTAACATGTAAACAAAGGTGCTGGCCTGCAAACTGAGTCATGCATGGACATGTGATTTGCCCATGTGACTCCAGACTCCATCTTGCTGCTGTGATTTTCCACAGTAAGAATGGAGGACAGTCCCCATCACTGCACAAGAAGAGCAATGGAAACATTCAATACTGAAATGTGATTTGTGACTGGGAGAGGTGTGAGAGCTGAAAAAATCCAATGCGTTTGTTCACGTCAGACGTGAGAGATCATCTGAACTAGTCAAAGCAGTGTCCAGATCTCAGCAGTGCTCTACTTCTGATCACCTCTCCCCCTTGTCTCTAGCTTGTTCTGTAGCCCTTCCCCAGCTCAGTCAGAGACTTACCTGAGCTCTTGGCTTTGTGTTCCACCTGGCTCAGGCCTGGTCTAGGCTGACATAACTACAGGGCTCAGGGCTGTGAAAAACCCACCCCACGATGTAGCTGTGCCACTCTCCCCCCTGCTATAGACGCGGCGGGATCGACAGAAGATGCTTCCATCAGCCTGGCTGCTGTCACTTTGGGGGTGGGGTTCCTGCAGTGACATTAAAACCCCTTCTGTGGCTGTCAGCTGGGTCTCTACTGTGCTGCTGTAGTCCCGTAGCACAGACCTGGCCTTGGTCACTGCTAGTCATGTCGCTGGAACCTGCTTTGGCAATAAAACTCCTCTCCCGTCTTCCCCCTCTTTTCCTCTTCTCTTCCCAGTTTACACTGATGAGCCTGAGCTCAGAGAACCTGGCCCTGGACTCCCTGGGCCACTTGGTTATGTCACAAATGTGATGCAGATACTTGAGTCAAGTGGGAGTGAAAAGGAAGAACTCAGCTGCCTGCCCCTCTACTTAGCCTCTCCAAGGCCTGGGGTCCTGCCGTGCCTGCAGAGCAACAAGAGCGGCTCTCTGGAGATGGTCTCGCCTGTCCATCCCGTCAGTGATGAAGGGGTCTCCGTGCCAGGGGGTGGCGACATGGAGGGAATGTGGTGGCAAGATGAGTAGGGGGGAGAGGGAAGCCAAACGAAAGCAGAGATCACTGTGCGCTTCTGTAGCAGGTGTGACACTGCAAAGGTGGAAAACCTGAGATGCAGAGAGCAACAGGGACTTGTCTGGGCTCCTGGCTCCCTGGCCTCTGTTCTGGCCACTAGACAACACTACCTATGCTCAGCTCCCTAGGGTTAGGTGGGGATACAGCTTTAAAAGGTATGGGCCATATCCTCAGCTGGTGTAAATCCTTATAGCTCCACTGACATCAATGACACAAGTTTCGAGCAGCTGAGGATCTGACCCACTCTGCAGAGTTTGATTGAAAACTGGGAGAATGAGTTAAGATACTTGCTCATACAAGCACCATCATTCCCTTCTCACGGGAGGCTGAAACAGCCCTGTGGCAAGGGATGGAATTAGCCCCAAGAGGGGAATCCTTTTGGCCCTCTTCTGCCTGGAAGGGTCGTGGAGGGGCAGGACTGAGGTGCTTTAGCAGAGTTTTGAGAATAAGTGCTGAGCTGAGTAAGCAGTGAGTGTGAACGTGACTGACAGTCCTGGGACAGAGGGGAAGGCAGCCAGGAAAAATGGAGAAATTCAGCTACTGTCCCTGGGTAGGTTTGAACCACAGTTTTCTCAATTAATAGCTGAATCCACTGACCCATTGCACCACAGAGACACATATGTGTACTGAACAAGGCTGCTGTCTAGAAGCCTGCATATCTGCCTGCCAGCACTAGTTCTCACAAGGCACTAGTGTGGATGCTCGAGGCTGGGTGCTGGCTGCTGCAGGTAAAAAGCCAGCAGAGTGGTGCAGTGGAAGCATGCTAGGTCCATAATCCTGCAGTTAATGGGTCAAAGCCATCTTCTGCTGTGCATGGGCTTGTTCCTTTTCCCCCTGGGCCTTCAAGCAAGGCTGTGACCAGCAGAGCACCGAGAGCCTAGACCATGAGGCAAGAGGTGGCTGAGATGTCAGCCTGCCAGGGAGCTCTCTGGCTGCCTGGGTGCAGTGAGGGCCTCCTGTCCTGACCGCAGTGCTTGTTGGTCCTCTTTTCCCACCCACACCAGCAGGCAGCTGCTGCAGGAGAACACCAGGGAGGCTCTCCGGGTGCTAGGCAGTGTGTGTGGCTGTCAGGAGAAAGAGTTCAGGCTCCTGACTCGACCTGTCATTGACTCGCATAGCTCTGCATTCCGTCAGCCGTGGCGGGCCAGGCTGCGGACGAGACTCAGGCTTGAATAGCATGGCCGCGCTTTCCTGACGAGGCATGAGGCAGGCAAAGGGCTTTGCATGGCCTCCAGGGAAGTGGGAGGGAGGCCTCTTCGGGCCGGCATGTCTGGTCTGTTTCTCACTTGCCACTTAGACAGAAGTGGGAAAGTAGCGAAACATACCCAAATAAAGATTCTGCATTAGATTAAGCCCGAGTCCCTGACATGGCTGCTCAGAGGTGGGCTTTTGCGGAGCAGTCCCCACACTCTTCCAGCCAGCAGGTTAACCCACTGTGTCCAAGAGGGAGCCTTTGAGGTGGCAAAAGGTGGACATCATAGTTCCCAGCAGACCTTGAGGAGCCCACAAGGAGGCTTCAGTGGCATCCCTGGAGGAGCATAAACTCCCCCTTCTGTGCCCATAACACAGAGCTCGATTAATCCAAACCCTCTTCTGCCAGCACCAGGCCTCCTTCTTCTTACACTGGGCCTGCAAGCGAGGAGGTGGCTGGCACAGCACCAAGAGTCTAACCTGTGAGGCATTAGGCAGCTGACGCCCACAGCCTGCTGGGGAGCTCCCAGAAGTTATTAATGGACAGAGACTCCTCAATGCCCTTAGTAACAAGGGTTTGGGGTTCATCGAGTCACTATATCAGCCCTGGGTGTCAGGTCGCTGTACAGCTTTGATCTAGAGCTCTGATCTCAACCACCAACCAGCAGCCCACAGCCTCTCCCTGGGTCTGCCCCACCTGGTTACTCCTTACAGGCTGACCATACCCCGCTTCCAGCCCCAGATTTGCCCCCTAATCATCCTACTGCCACTCAGAGCCACAGACGTGGATATGCTGAAGGAGGGAGGAGTGACTCTAGGATGGGGTTCTTCTCTAAAAATGGCTGGCTGAAAGGTGGTGCTCAGCTCTGTCAGCAACCTACCCAGTTGCCTCGCTGCCAGCAGATGCAGACATTTCTGTAAGGTGATTAAATGGGGTATTTGGCTTCTGAGTGAATGTGAAGAATGTGCACTTATGAGAGGGAATATCCACCCCTTTTTCACTCAGCCTTCAGGGCCCCAGTGGCCTAATGGATAAGGTGATGGCTTTCTAAGTCAGAGATTGTGGGTTCAAGTCCCATCTGGGGTGAACAACTACCTTCTTCCTCTACATTGCATGGAAATCTTGGTCTTATTTTCACCAAGGAAGCTGGAAGATGTTTGAACACAAAGTACTGCAGCTTGGGAACAATCCCCCAGAAATGGCATCTTCCACTCCACAAATGCTTTCTAAACCCAGCAGTAGCAAACAGTTCATACCAGTGTTTGCCTGAGAATAGAGGGAAGGGGAGTGCTTACTCCAAAACATCCATGAGCGAAACAGACAGGAAGAGCAAGGCCATCCTGAAAGAGACTGGATCTGTCTGGAGACAAAGCAGAACCTGAGAATGAGCAACGGTGTGAAATGAAGAGGTTCAAATGTGTGTTAGATGTTAGTTAGTGTTAGAGGGCTCATCCTTTCACCCTCCCATTCCCTGGTTCTTCTCGCGTGAACAGAGAGCAGCAATACCCAAAGTCCAAAGGTGCAAACAATTAGATGTTTATTGGGTTGAACTTCCAGCAAGCAATGATTCCAATTTCCTTCCTCAGTGTCCCCTTCTCAGCTCTGATGCCACAGAGCCCTGCCTGTGCCCCTGTTCCCATTCCTCTCTCTTAGCGAAACATGATGCCAATTCCCCCCCTTACTTCCTGACTGACTGCAGACTATATAATAAAACTTGAGTTCTGCTTAGCTATACCTTAACCAATCATTTTACTGAAATTTAACTAACCAATCCTAACATATTGTAACATGATTATCTAATCAATTATACACACCACCTAATTGGTTTACACCCAACAAAATTAATTCTACAGCAGACAGAAACAATCGCAGACCCAGACAGCAATTATACAGACAAACAATAGAGAAGTGGGGACTACAGTGATAGAACAACACAGAAATGAGGATGTCACATCCCTGCTATTGCTAGGTGAGTTCTTGCCAGACAGGATACTACCAAACTTAGTTTTCTTTAAGCATCTTTACCTGGTGGTGCTGGGCATTATCAGGACAAGACTGTATTCCCAACAGCTCAATAGCACCTTACTTCAGTGTGACTGGTGAGGATGTGACCATTCACTTCCCAGCCTATGGCTGCCCCTGCGGCATAGCCAAAGAGCAGGGCCTCAGACTGTCCCAGTAAGCGAAGCCCTTACACCGGCAAACAGTGATTGTGATTTTCTTTCCTACCTCTGTGACTAGCTGTATGAGAATCATCTACCTGCATTGCTAAAGTCTAGGCCTTTCCAGACAGGTGTGAAAATCTACATCCTAACAGCTGCCCCGGGCTCCTCTTTGCCAGCTGCCTGCCATCTCCCCGCTGTTCACGCTGTCAAACTAAAGAGCGCTCTGAGCCAGCCCTGTGTGCCCTGCCTCCTCCTGCCAGTGCTCGCCCTCCGTGTCATGGGGAGCTGGGGCCATTGTAGGGTTTGCTGCTTTGTGTTCATGGAAGTAGCCTGTCACATCCCTGGACATGGGTCCGTTTGGTGTCCCAGCAGCTCATCGTCCCGCGGGGATCTCTGGGTGCAAGGACTGTGGGCAGCATGAGGCTTCTTCTGTATATCTCTGGAGTAGCCTCTAGCCACCCTCCCCTCTGCCTGCACACAGCCCCTGGGTACTCCCTGCCTGCACCCTGAGCTCCATCCTGCCTGCACACAGTCCCTAGGTACTCCCTGCCTGCACTTTGAGCTCCATCCTGCCTGCACACAGCCCCTGGGTACTCCCTGCCTGCACCCTGAGCTCCATGCTGCCCACACACAGCCCCTGGGTACTCCCTGCCTGCACCCTGAGCTCCATCCTGCCTGCACACAGTCCCTAGGTACTCCCTGCCTGCACTGTGAGTTGGCTGAAAATTGAAGGTGAGATCAGGTTGAGACTTTCTAACATATGTCCTCAGCTGGAAAAAAGGTGCCAGGAGAAGCAGGCACACCTGTGTCATTAGGAACACTACTGGTCTGTAAGTTATTTTATATTTTTATAAACACCTCTAGAAACACACCGCTTGGTGCCAATCCCCTGTTTACAATTCTATTTGGAAACCCATCACTTAGCCAGCTTTTAATTTGTACCATGTTCAGTTTGTATTGCTCTAGTTTTATCACCAAATTTTGTGCGCTACCAAGTCAAACATCTTACAAAAATCTAAGTCTTACATCAACACTAATCCCTTTATCAGGCACACTGGACAGGATCTATTTTCCATAAATAATTTGATTATTCTAATTGCATTCTCAATGGTGACTGGCATTAATTATATTACCCTCCTTTAATTTTTTGTTAATGGAGTTCCTTACTCATTCCACTATCTTACCAGAGATTGATGTGAGACTGATCAGCCTATACTTACCTTGAACCTTCTATTTACTCTTTTCAGATACTGGTTGTGACAAAGTTCCTCCTCTGCCTTGGTGGGTCCTGCGCTTCTTGGCAGATTTGCTCACCTCAGTGATCTTCCCCACAGTCTGGGTCAACTCCTCCTGTGTCTGATCAGGAGTTGGGAGGTTTGGGGGGAACCCGGGCCCACCCTCTACTCCGGGTTCCAGCCCAGGGCCCTGTGGATTGCAGCTGTCTATAGTGCCTCCTGTAACAACTGCATGACAGCTACAACTCCCTGGGCTACTTCCCCATGGCCTCCTCCCAACATCTTCTTTATCCTCACCACGGGATCTTCCTCCTGGTGTCTGATAATGCTTGTACTCCTTAGTCCTCCAGCAGCACACCCTCTTACTCTCAGCTCCTTGTGCCTCTTGCTCCCAGCTCCTCACACACACTTCCTCTCCTCTGGCTCCTCCCTGCCTGACTGGGGTGAGCTCCTTTTTAAACCCAGGTGCCCTGATTAGCCTGCCTTGATTGGCTGCAGGTGTTCTAATCAATGTAGCTATCTCCACTGCCTTCTAGAAAGATCTTAATTGGCCCCAGGTGCCTTGATTAACCTGGAGCAACTGCCATTTGGTTACCAGGGTCCTAGGGATTTGTTTAGCCTGGGGCTAACATACCTGTTTCTCAGTACTTTACTGCAGCCATCTGGCCTTGCCTCATCACATGGCACAATGTTAGTTTTCTTCCAGTCTTCTGGAACTTCCTCAGTGTTCCAAGGCTTATTGAGAATCAACATGTACAGTCCAGTGAGCTTCTCTGCCAGCTCTTTTCAAACTCGTGGATTCAAGTGATCTGGACCTGCTGATTTTACAGTCTATAAGGTTAGTTGCTGCTGTTTCACACCCTCCAGAGATACTAGTGGAATGCAAAGAGCAGCATCATATGATACGACTTCACCATCTGGCTTTTCCCCAAATACAGGCACAAAATCGACTGGAGGGGTTGTTAGATCCACGCTTAAATCTCTCACCGGAAGGCTTTTATTCTAGCCATCAGATCACTGTTGTGGCTCAGCTCTGCTCCCTTTCCAATTTCTGTGGACATCAGAACTGGACACAGGATTCCAGTCTGTGTCTCACCAGTGCCATATACAACAGTATGATTTAGTCCCCCCTCCTACTCACTGCTCCCCTGTTTGTACATCCAAGGTTGGCATTAGCCTGTGTTGCCACACCAGGCACTGGGAGTTCAAGTTCCGTTATTTCTTCACTAGGACCCTAAATCCTTTTCTGTCACTGGTGTCCAGGATACAGTCTCCTTCAGATACCTGAGATGCAGCATTCATACATCAGGGAAATCTTGCACTATCTCCAATACCTCTGGTTGAGACCTGAGGACTTTCTAATGGTGGCCCTGCTAAGTAGCTACACAAGGCAAAGGGAGGCAGAGACAGTCAGGCAGAGGATCATTCTCAGCAATCTCCTGAAACTTCTGCCCCCTTCATTAAATCCCCTGGTAACCCGGCTCGCAAGAGCATTCCCAGAACAGATGTCAGCAGAGAACTCCCGAGTCCTCTTTATCCCTGTATTTGTGCCGGCGTTGGCCCCAGCCCTCGGAAGGACACTCCCAGAGATCGGATTCGTTCCCAGAGCAGTTCACATCGTCCAGCCAGATCTGCCCGGATCCTTGCCCATAATGAGCAGAGACAGTTGCATTGCTGGCACATCCACATCCCAGTTGTTTGCAAATGATGTTGGAGTCTGGCAGGTCCCTGAAATCATCACAGACTGTCCCCCAGCTGCCACTGTAATAAATCTCCACTCTCCCAGCACAGTGACCTACCCCATTCACCAGTCTGATCCTCCTGCTCCCTGCAGGGATAGAGCCCAGGTCTTAATATGTATTTTCCTACTGAACAGAGAATGTTTGTGAGATTTGGAAATGAATCACCTGAACAAACCACACCAACATCCTCAGCAATTCCTGCCTGGGCTGTCTCAGCTGTGGAGTTGTCACAGCGAGTCAGAGAAGTCTCATTTCCTGCACCCTGGGCCCTTCTCAGCGACTCCACACTGGAGCTGCTCACCATGCTGGCATCTCTCATATCCCACTGCTCATCCAGCCCTCTGCCCCATGCCCCAGGGAGGAAAATCTCAGCTCTCCCATCCCACCGGCTCTCTCCACTCAACAGTGTGAGTGATTCAGAGCAACCTGGGCTCAGGAGAAATGGGAAATACACTGACTAACACTCTCTCGTCTACACTAAAAATAACACAGAGGGGGCATGACATTATGGGCTGTTTCTCAATAAGAAGGTCTAAGCCAGGGATCAGAGTGTGTCACAGTGTTGAAGGGAAGAGCCTCTGTCAGAGACACTTTATAAGTGGAAGGTGCTCTAAGGATTGTGAAACTGTGAGCTTGACAGAAGGGCTTGGTTTGGAATAGACCATGGTTATTCACTAGCCACTTTGCTCCAGTCCATGGCACAAAGCACCATAAATCCAGCAGAATCTGGCCAAGAGACTATTCACCTCAAATTGGCATCTGCTACACACACCCCCTTCCCAGTCACCACTATTCAGGATGTAGCTGAGTGAGAAGGTGGCATGGCTGAAGCATTTAGCAGGCAATTGAAAACTAGTATAGAGTCCAGTAGCCCTGAGGACACTGCTTAATTCTGAGCACTGGGTCTGCCGCTAGTCAGCAGTGAGACTGAGGAGACATAACCGGCACCTTAAAGCACATTTACCCTCCTTCCTTCACAAGCTGCAGTAAACACAGTTTCACAGCCCTGGGCACAGCAGTGAGGGGCGGGGGGGCAAAAACCCAAAGTCGCTCCTTTGCCTCCTGGTTCTGCCGCTTCCTCAGCCCCCTCCGCTGAAGAGACACCATGAGAAAAAAACATCCCCCCTTTTCCTTCCTTCTCCACCTCCTCCGCTGGCACCAGCTGGGCTTCAGAGCCACCTTCCCCACTGCGCAGCCACCTCGCTCTGCATGGGGTGCTGGGGGACAATGGGGTGGCTGATCCTCAGCCCCCCTCCCTGCACTTGGGGGGGCTGTGCTGCCACCCCTTCCCTTCCTGGCAGAGCCCACCCCGGCTTAGGGAGCTGGGCAGCTGCGAGCAGGCAGGAGCCTCCTCCTCCCCGGGGAGCCCAGCAACCAGCTGACGCTGCCTGCAGCCCCAGAGTAAGCAAACAGGGTTGGGGATGCGGGAGGGCGGTGAGGAGCCCAGAGCCAGCCTGCGGCCACACACAAAACCCAGCTCCGGACTTCGAGTCCAGAGCCCAGTGCTGGCTGCATGGAAGGGCACCACTTCTGGAAAATGTGCTCGGGGGGGAGCGGCCACTACCCCTGCTCCCACTTAGCTATGCTACTGTGCCAGCTAGTAAAACACCTTAACGAGGAGGCATCCCTCTCCCTGTCAATGATCTCCCTCTTTCAATTCAGTGACAGCTTGAATTATTCCTTATCCCGGCAGAGATGGAGGATTCAAAGCAGCAACATCAACCTCCTGTGTAGCTCACAGGGAATGAACATAAACACTCCCTGGTATCTGAGATGTTTAGTTTTACACTTGGTCAACTACAAGGCCAAAGGGAAAGGAGGTGGTGCCAGATATAAAAAGTGAAACACGACACATCATAGTTATGTCCAGAGTGACTGCAATTTTTTTTATAGACGTCTTATCATCAGTGCGTTGTTTTCTCTGGAGTCTAGACCTTGACCAAGAAATTTGTATCTTGATAAAATAATTGACTGCCCCTGGTGAAGGCAATGGACTTGACACCCACTACGGTGTCCCTACACAGGTACAAGTACTAACAACATGGCTGCATTTTAGCCATAGTTTTTAATCAGGGCAATAAATTGAAACAAACTCCTGTTAAATGATTTCCCAGCCTGAGTCCTTCACCCACATTGCTTAGGGCACTGGGCCACCATGTGGATGTTTCATTTCCCACCTCAATTTCACACAGAGACACAATTTCCTTTGCACAGATCCATGAACAGAAAAACCTCCCTGTGTCTCTGGTCTCAGCAAGGGCACTCGATTCCAGTGAACCCTTCTCTCCTGCAATGGCGATGGGCAGACAGAGGGGTCGTGGCACCTGCATCCCTGACAGGGAGATATTGGCTCGGTTCTTTCTTTCTGCTGCTGTTGTTAGTCCAGGAAACACCAAGGGTGGAATGCAAGGCTGAGTTCGTGCACCAGCCCCCGGAAATATTTCAGTGCCCCAGAGAAATCCTGCCCCCTGCTATTGGAACGATGTGCTGGAGATTTGACTAGGAAAGGGACTGTCTGAATTGTCAGAGTGGGGAATGAACAACATTCTACAGCAATGTCGTTAACACAAACACACTCTCATCCTGCTCCAGCCGGAAGGGAAATGGGCAGGAATTCTCACTGTTCAGCCAAGGACACACTTAGACTGATGTGCAGCCATGAGTGTGCTGGGGAAGCTGGTCTGAGCAAACAATTGGAGTGACAATTCAGTGAGAACAGAATCATCATGTAGTGAAACAAATGTATGTTAAGTAGTTGTGGCCGAGTGGTTAAGGCAATGGACTAGAAATCCATGGGGGTCCTCCTGCGCAGGTCCAAATCCTGCTAACTATGCAAGCACTGGGCTGTTGTTGTTGTTACTATTGTAGTCTTAGTGCCTGAGCATCCACAGTGTGAACTGGAGCTAGATCTAGTTTCACTCTGTCTACACTTCAAACACTGCTGTGGCACTGCTATAGCTCTCTGGAGCAGACAGTGACTGGAGGGGTTTTCTCATCCCTGTAATAGCTACATTGACAGAACAGTTCTTCCTTTTCTTTAGCACTATCTAATCAGGGCTTAGGTCACCTTAACTCTATGGGTTGGGGGGGGGGGATCACACCCTGAGAGATGTTGCTTTGCCAATTAAGTGCCCAGCATACACCAGCCCTTAGATTCCTCTTGGTATTTCAATGCAGGCACTGACCTGTGAGAGGAAAACATCAGATCACAAACACAGAGACTGAATTCCCCACATTTAATCTTGCTGCACTTTCCAGAAAGTCACAAAATTCAATTCATTCTTGCTAGGACAGAGAAAAAATAAGTGACACTAAGTTTTTGGCTTGGTTACATAAAAGTAAGTGTTTAATTAATATAGTAAAACTCTGTACTGATTCCTCTAACTAACACCACAGCGTGAAATAGGAACAGAGACAAATCTTGTCAGTGACAACTAATTTTGCAAATGATCTTCCCATTATTAATTTCCACGCTGCCCCCATTGGAGGTCTGGGCATCTCCAGTGTCATTGCTCTGCATTCACCTTCCCCTAAGAATTGTTCTCTGACATTCGCCTTCCTCTATAGCGTGGGGCACGGGGTCACTTGCTGGAGGATTCCTTAGACCTTGAGTTCTTTAAGCCACGATTTGAGGACTTCAATAACTCAGACATAGGTCAAGGGTTTGTTACAGGAGTGGGTGGGTGAGATTCTGTGGCCTGCATTGTGCAGGAGGTCAGACTAGATGATCAGAATGGTCCCTTCTGACCTTTAGTCTATGAATCTATGAATTTATTCCCAAATTTGGAAAATTGTGCAGTTCAGAATGTGAATAGTGACCCGTCTCCTTCCTGCACCTGCTCTACATTGCTCCCCAGCAGCTTCTCCCCCTGCACAGTCACCCCAGCACGGCAGTGCAGCCCCCCAGGGTTCAGCAGGGGCCCCTGGAAAGGACAGTGGGTGCAGCTAACAGCCCAGTGTGCCTGGCAGTGAGGCAGCTGTAAAAAATCAACACTCCCCCTCAGAAGTACAGAGATTGCATTCCTCAACTTTAACATCATGACTCCCTGTAGAAAACCACACGTGTCAGTTGTATTTTCACAGGGAGATGCAAAAATCAAGTGACACCAATTTTTAAGTTGAGTAAATAAAGTTGAGGAGATAGTTATTAACCTCACAAATATACTAAAGATCCCTCAACATAACACCTGAAGGTGAAATATGAACAGAGACAAACCTTGTCAGCAAAGGCTCATTTCCCAAACGATCCTCAAAATGTTACTAATTCCCACCCCTCCTCCACAGGAGCTCTGTGCAGTGCAACTGTTCTGCAGGCAGCTTCCCATTAAATGCTGTTGTGGGACATTCCCAGACCTGGAAATGTACCAATGACAGAATTTGGAGCGCAAACCTGGCTCCCTGCACCAGGCAGGATTTGAGTGTTTTGTCCCTGTCACTTAGTCTTTGTCAATAGTACAGATGCCATGGTGGACTCTAGGCTCTGCTTGAGGGATCCTGGCACAGGGGCTGTGGGGCAGAAAGGATTGTAGATTCTGACCTGCACTCTGGAGAGGAGGTAATAAGTGAAGGGGCATTTTTGACTCCTCCCCTTCTCAGTGTCCCAGGGCTGGAATTGTACATTCCACAGGGCCAAATGAGGGGGTGACACCACTTGGTTAATGAAAACCAGTGCTCTAGGTGAGGTTTAAACTCACAACCTCAGCATAGCTCCTCTCAGCACTGCCCTATAAGTACTGTGCGCAAACCAATTGTGCCACTGGAGCACCTGCTAATTATGATGCTCTGAGATTCTTAAGATGATAAAGGCAAGGAGTGACCCCAAAACATTCTCAGTGGGGTTGAGAGCAGGTAGCGACAAGTGTTGTACTCAGTGGGGTGGATTCTTCTTAAGGGTTCCAGGAACCATTTGACCCTTTTGTTCTTTCCTGTGTAATAACAGAGCCGATTAAGACTCAATGGAGAGTCTTGCTGCAGACTGACAGATCTGAAATCACTGATCACCAGGTCTAAGCATTAGTCCTGCTTTGGGACAGTGTCTCTCATGCAAGAAACTGCCGAGTCTGCGCTAGCAGTGAGGCTCCCTCACTAACACCCACCTCAGCCCCCCCTCCTGCCCCGTCCCTGGGCCCCCCATTTCCCCATCCTCCCTCCGGTGACTCCCTCTGTCTGTGGGGCCCCTCCCCCCACCCATCCCAGCTCCCCGTCCCATGAGCCCGCCCCAACCCCCTCCTCCTCTCCCCATCCTCAGAGCCCTGCCCCTGACCTCCTCCTCCCCCCGTCCTCACCACCCCTTCCCCAACCTCCTCCTCCCCCGCCCTCAGCGCCCTGCCTCCAACATCCTCTTCCCAACCCTTGTCCTCAGCGCCCCTCCCCCAATTGTCTCTAACCCATTTCTCCATTGCTGGGCCCCACTTTCCCATCCCCCTACTCCCCTAGTCCTTCCCTGGGTGTGAGGTTCCTCATCTCCAGTCTCTGCTATCCCCCAATCTGCCGGGTTCCCCTTTTCAGCCACTGTGGGGCCTTGCAACCCGCCCCTGCCTCTCCTTGCTGGGGTCTCTAAATCCCCCAGTCCCACAGTGCACTCTGGTTAACACCACCCTCCTCTCCCGCTAATCCCCCTAGTCTCTTCCCTTGGGTCCTCCTGGACACCCCAACCCACAGTGTGAAATATTTATGAGTGTTTTAAAATTTCAGTGCTCTGCATTTTTCTCCTGCCACTGTCACCTGGCAGCTCAGGGATGTGAGATTCTCCTCCATTGCGTTTCTGCCCACAGAAACAGAAGAGAGATCACACTTCAGCACCTTTGTAAGTAAAAGCAGCCTGGAAACAAACCAATTGTCTCCAGAGTGTGTAGTTTGTGTTTCTTTTGTTGCAGTTGATGTGTGCGCAGCATGCACGGTGTGTGTGTGTGTGTATGTGTGCAGTGTGTGCAGTGGACAGGGGCATGGTGTGTGTGTCTATGTGCAGTGTGTGTGGTGGAGAGTGGCACTGTGTGTGTGTGTGTGTGTGTGTGTGTGCGCAGAGCCGGTGCAAGGAAGTTTCACGCCCTAGGCAAAACTTCCACCTTGCTCCCCCCACCCCCAGCCCTGCATCAGCTCCCCATCCTCCACCCTCAGGTGCCCCCCCCCATGGCAGCTCCCTTGCTTGGGAGCTGTGCAGTACCTCCCCACCCCAGCTCACCTCTGCTCCGCATCTTCCCTGAGCACGTCGCCCCTGCTCTAATTCTCCTCCCAGGCTTGCGGTGCCAAACAGCTGATTGGCGCCGCAAGCCTGGGAGGCGGGAGAAGTGGAGCAGCGACTGTGCACTCGGGGAGGAACTGCTGTAAAAAAAAAAATTGGAGGCACCGCTTTTTGGCACCCCCAAATCTTGGCGTCCTAGGCAACTGCCTAGTTCGCCTTAATGGTAGCACCCACCCTGTGTGTGTGTGGTGGACAGTGGCACTGTGTGTGTATGTGCAGTATGTGTGGTGGACAGTGGCATTGTGTGTGTGTGCAGTATGTGTGGTGGGTAGTGGCACTGTGTTTATGTGTGTGTGTGTGCAGAATGTGTGATGGGCAGTGGCACTGTGTGTGTGTGTGAGAGTGTGTATGTGCAGTGTGTGTGGTGGACAGTGGCACTGTGTGTGAGTGTGTGTATGAGCAGTGTGTGTGGAAGACAGGGGCAGTGTGTGCTCACACAGGAATTCATGGGGAACTCACCACCCTTGGCGCAGCATTTGACTTGTCCTCGGAGTGAATGTAGCACTGTGGAGTGTCAGCCTCAGAGCATCTTCTGACAGCTCAGAGGAGCAATTGCAGAGAACGTCCTTCTCAACCCCAGGCTGGAAAATGCTCAGTGAGTTCTGTGGGCACGGAGCAAAAGACCAGTCTCTGACACCTCCTGCAAAATGGTCTCTCTCTGCTCCATAGCATGGAGATGCTGTAGCTTTAATGGTAGTGAAAAAAATGGCACCCTGGGAAAACAAGCGTAAGGCCCTTTCTGGAAAAGGCTGAAACTTTTTTGCTGAAATGAAAAAAAACAATTCAGCCTGACTGGCTGTTAATGACCCTTGCAGAAAGTCCTACTTCTTGCCCACCATGCACGTGAAAGAACCATTTCCATTTCAGTGCCAGGAGAAAGGAGACCCAGAAGAAGCCTCTGTGCCTCAGGCACTTCAGAAATGCATTGGACAGGTCAAATAATCAGATCAAATATTACAGTGCATGATGGGGTGTGCATACCCCGCACTAGGCAAGAACGGGTTAATTCCACATTATGGCTGGAGGAAGTCCCGCCCCTCAGACGCTGCTGGACATGCTCCAGCTGCTGTGTCAGTATAAAGGAGAACAGCTCAGCTCAGTCCGGGCTGGCCACTGAGGAAGACGCACGCTTAGTGGAGGCTTCAGGCCAGGAGCCGCTACAGCCCCTGACTGCGGGACCAGAGATCCCAGGTACCAGACCGGAGACTTGCTACCTACAGTCAATTGGTGGGAGTCAAAGTTCTATGGAGCTGCCAGTGCCAGGGAACCTGGAGACCCTGATGATAGATGGACGACAGCTTCAGGAAATGAGGTAGGAAGTGGCCCAGGGAGGCAGAGTGAGTGGTATCTCGTACCTGTGTAAGGTCAGCATGTTGCGGTAGGATCCTGGCTGTCTGCGTAATGAACGCACTCAACTTGAGAGGGCCTTGGGCTGGGACCCGGTGGAGTCAGGTGGGCCCAGTTCCCCTTAATCCAGCCACTATCCCCGTTTTGAAGCGGCCCCTTGATCTGACCATTAGGCCTTGCAGACCTGAACCAAAGGGTGGCCATATTGACTCACTCGTGCAATCCTGAACCCAAGGACAGCCATGTTGACTCTGGACTTAGTGCGCCTAAATCTTGAGTTCAAGGACAGTCCAACCTTTCCAGTGATATCTCACATGGCCCATCTTGCATAAAACACATCTTAGCTGTGCCATATGCATATCATAACAATATATCTATGAAGAATATGGGGTGTAGGGTCACAGCTCCTCTGGCAGGGCAGCGACTGGCAGGGACCAGGAGAAGCTAGAGAGAGCTCCTGGCTGGTTGCTGGGACTTGCAGGCTTGAGACCCTGAGAAGAGGGTGAAGAACGTGCTGGGGCTGCAGGGAAGCAGCCCCAGGAATTGAAGCGGCACTGGGGGATGAAGTTAAGGAGAGGAAGCAGAAGCTGTTATGTACAGGATCCCTGGGCTGGGACCCAGAGTAGTGTGCGCCTGGATCCCAGCCACTCACCACTGGGGAAATGGCTGGATTGGGAGACACTTCACCGCACACCCGCCTACGTCACCCTGGAAGGGAGGAGCACAGATCATGGCACGGCCAGATGGCCGAGTCATAAAGAGGATGCTGCAGTACTTGGACTGAGGCAGGTCTGCAAGTAGTGACAGTGATGGACGAGGCACCACCAGGAGAGGGAACACTGGCTGACTGAGCTAATCCCTGAGACAAAGAGCAGGAGGTGCCACCCTGGCATCACCCATTACAGGGCCTGAGTGCATGCCCTCCCCTTCCTGGGGGTCTGGCCAGGCTCTGCCAAGCGAGGCTCAGCTGCTCTGTGAGCCCATCCAGGGAGCTGATACCACCCAGACATATGAGTGTCCTCAGGGCAACACAGTTGCAAAAGTGAGTAGTGGCAGGCTGCAGCACACACCACACTTGCTGGCTCAGCCTTGTGCATGCTGGGGCAGCCACCTCCCCGTTGATGAGACCTGGTCCGACGTCTTCCTAGAGCTCCAGTCAGCCCTGCTGCCACCCCTGTCTGTGTTGCTGTTGTCTGCTCTAGCAGCTGACTGGAAGGGGCGCATTGGCCCCAGGCCATGTAGCCATGAGATCTGGAAGGCTGAAAGCAGGAAGAATGGTGCCTTCCTAGCCCACCCAATATTCCATAATATAATTAAGGAAAATATTTCTCAATGAATTCTCAGTAAAAGATCAGAAAACGCCAGTGTCTGCATCATGCTACGGGCATTGGGATTTTATTTAAATTTGGCAGACCAACCTAACACACATTTGAACCTCTTCTTTTCACACTGTTGCTCATTCTCAGGTTCTGCTTTGTCTCCAGACAGATCCATTCTCTTTCAGAACGGCCTTGCTCTTCCTGTCTGTTTCACTCATGGACGTGTCGGAGTAAACACTCCTCTTCACTCTATTTTCAGACAAACACTGGTATTAACTGTTTGCTACTGAGGGGTTTAGAAGCATTTATTGTGTGAAAGATGACATTTCTGGGGGATTGTTTCCAAGATTCAGCACTTTGTGTTCAAACATCTCCCAGCTTCCTTGGTGAAAATAAGACCAAGGTTTCTTTGCAGTATACAAGAATAAAGGAGGCTTTCACCCCAGGTAGGGCTTGAACCCACAATTTCTACAGTAGAAGACCTATGCCTTAGGCCACTGATATGCACCTGGAAGGGCAGAAATTCCCTCTCATAAATGCACTTTCCTCACATTCGCTTGGAAACCAAATATCCGCTTTCTGTACCTTACAGAAATGTCTGCATCCCCTGGCAGCGAGGCAACTAGGCAGGTGACTGACAGAGCTGAGCACCACCTTTCTGCCAGCCATCTTTAAAGAAGAACCCCATACTAGAGTCACCCCTCCCTCCTTCAGCACCTCCACGTCTGAGTGGCAGTAGGATGATTAGGGGACGAATCCGGGGCTGGAAGGGGGGTAAGGTCAGCCTGTAAGGAGTAACTAGCTGGGGCCGACCGAGGGGAAGGCTGAGGGCTGCTGGCCAGTTGTTGGGATCTGAGCTCTAGATCTAAGCTGCACAGTGACCTGACACCCAGGGTTACAGGGCTGACATAGTGAACCCCTTACTGGCCTCGATGAACCCCAAATCCTAGTTACTAAGGGCATTGAGGAGTCTCTGTCCATTAATAACTTCTGGGAGCTCCCCAGCAGGCTGCGGGTGTCAGCCGCCTCCTGCCTCACAGGTTAGACTCTTGGTGCTGTGCCAGCCGCCCCCTCGCTTGCAGGCCCAGTGTAGGAAGAAGGAGGCCTGGTGCTGGCAGAAAAGGGTTTTGATTAATCCACCTCTATGTTATGGGCAGAGGACGCTTCCACTGTGTCCCTCTGCTGGCTTTTCTTCAGCAGCGCTAGCGGCCCTGGCTCCAGGCTAGTGCCTGGTGAGCTCTGGCACTGGCAGGAAGAGTTGCAGGGTGCTGGGCAGCGGCCCTGGCAAATCAGCTGCTGGTAGGTGTCTCTGTGGTATCATGGATCAGTGAGTTCAGCTGGCAATCGAAAGGAGGGGGGTTTATGCTCCCCCAGGGATGCCACTGAAGGCTCCTTGTGGGCTCCTCAAGGTCTGCTGGGAGCCGTGATGTTCCCCTTTACCGCCTTGAAGGCTCCGTCTTGGACACAGTGGGTTCACCTGCTGGCTGGAAGAGTGTGGGGGCCACGCTGCAATAGCCCATCTCTGAGCAGCCATGCCGGAGGCTCGGGCTTAATCCTGAAGGCCGAGCGCAAAACCTTCAGCCAGGAACATTTCACTCCCTTCCTGCCTCTGCCCAAGCAGCAAGGGAGAAGCGGACGAGACATGCCGGCTCAAAGATGCCTCCTTCCCACTTCCCTGTACGCTGTGCAAAGCCCTTGGCCTGCCTCATGCCTTGTCAGGAAAGAGCGGCTATGCTGCCCAAGCCTGAGTCACGTGCCCAGCCTGGCCCACCCCGGCTGACGGCGCGCAGAGCCACGCGAGTCAATGGCAGGTCGAGTCGGGAGCCTCAGCTCTTTCCCCTGACAACCACACAGCGCTGCCTAGCGCCCTGAGAGCCTCCCTCGTTTTCTCCCGCAGCAGCCGCTGCCGGTGTGGGTGGGAAGAGGGGACGAGGAAGCACTGCTGCCTCATTCCGGGACAGGAGGCCCTCACCCTGCCCAGGCCTGCCTCTTGTCTTCAGCCCAGGCAGTCAGAGGTGCCAGCAGGGCCGGCACTTCCAGTTAGGTGGCCTAGACAATCGCCTAGGGCACCAGGATTATTGGAGGGCGGCATTTTGCCAGGGGGGGCGAAAGGCAGCTCCAGTGGACCTGCCGCAGTCATGCCTGCGGAGGGTCCCCTGGTTCCGCAGCTCTAGTGGAGCTGCCACATGCATTCCTGCGGACGGTCCGCTGCTCCCGCGTCTCTGGTGGACCTCCTGCAGGCACGGCTGCGGCAGCTCCACCGGAGCCGCGGACCAGCGGACCCTCTCCTCAGGCATGACTGCGGCAGGTCCACCAGAGCCGCAGACCAGCGGACCCTCTCCTCAGGCATGACTGCGGCAGGTCCACCAGAGCCGCGGGACCAGCGCGTGGGGTGGCGAAATGGCAGTCCGCCTAGGGCGCTAAAAACACTAGCGCCGGTCCTGGGTGCCGGGGAGCTCCCTGGCAGGCCGCCGCCTCAGCCAGGAAATAAGGAAAAGGCGATGAATAAAGAAGTCAGGAAATAACAAGGAAATGAAGAGGTTTGTCTAATGGGTTTCTGTCCGATTTAACATCTTCTCAGCTACAGCTCAAAGTTAAAGACCTAAAGTCGACCTATCGGCCTAAGTACAGATGGTTAGATGGGAATTAAAAGGAGCTGCTGTCACAAGTGTTAAGTGCCTGCAAGCAGCATGCAGACCCTTTAAAAACACTGCAATTAGAGGCTCAGATGAAACGTTTGCCCTAAATTAGAAACGACAATAGGAGGACCAGCAGAACGCCACTCTAGGAATACAGCCGAGTAATGGAGGCTGTTAGAGGCAAAAAGTCATTCCTCAAAATTTGGAAATCAGATCCTAGTGAGGATAATAGGAAGGTGCACAAACTCTGGCCTGTTAAGTGTCAAAGTCTAACAAGTCAGGCCAAGAAAGAATCTGAGAAGCAACATGCTAAAGACACAAAAACTAAGCATAAATCCGGTCAATGCGAGTCCTGCTCTGTCCCTGCAGAAAGGTGAACCCCCCCTGTGGATGGAGTGAGCTCCTCTAAGCTGACCTCACTACAGACCTGTGCCTGGTAGTGCTCATTGTAAAAGTGTGTCCTCTGACGGTTGGGAAAACAGGACCAGCAGTCCTCAGGCCAGCTGACACAATTAAAATCCTCCCCCCAACAACAAATATTATGCAGTCTGGAGGAAGAGGGCCTTTGATCTTCCCTCTCATGGCTTAACTGGAGACCATACACACTAATATAGCAGTAACCACGGCCACAGAGCACAAAGTCTACCAGTAATGCCCTCCCTGGTCGGAGCTCCACCACCTTCTGTACTCGCACCGCGAATGTGAAAAACAAGACTGCAGGCCCATCATTCTTCCCTGGACAGGGGGCCCTTCCTCCAATCACCCTCTGCCTATTGAGCTACCCTAGAGTTCTTAATGTGCAATTCCTGGACACCCACCATGTCCAACTCCAGCTGCTCCAAGACACTGAACATCAAGCACCTCCTCCTGGGCCCCCAAATCCCTGCCACCTTCCACATGGCCATTTTCACAGATGCCCCTTCCCTGGTACTGCCCTTGCTCAGCTGTGCAGAGGAGTTTTCATCCCCAGTCCCTGCCTGTCACTGCCCAGCAGCCCTCTGGCACCATTCCTGAGGGTCACCCTGCCTTGCTCTCTTCCTGCCATGTTGGGAAAGACAGCTCTCATCGTTAAAGGTCAGCTGGGCTGTGATGCAGTAGGGACTGTCTGTGTGGGGAGTGGGAGAGCAGGGGAGGACTTTAGGAGATGGACGATGCCAGAGCCTGTAACCTGAGCTAGGTAAGGGAGGGGAAAGGTCAACACCTTTGCCCGGGAAGGGGACAAAGGAAGGGAGTGGCAGGAGGGAAGCAGTTGGAGTTTGGGCTTGGGGCTGGATGGGCGGAATTCAGGGTATCCTAGCTGGGATCCAAGCACCCTGAAAGCCCAGAAGGACTCGGTGGAGGGGTCCTGACTGTGCCTGCAAGCTCTGCTGTAACCTGTGTTCCTGTTGTCCAATAAACCTTCTGTTTTACTGGCTGGCTGAGAGTCACTGTGGGTCCCAGGAAGAGGGGTGCAGGGCCGGACTCCCCCACACTCCGTGACAACTGGTGGCAGCGGCGGGAGATACTGCACCCCGTGGACGGCGCTTCCTGCAGTAAGTGACTGGGGAGCAGTAAAACGAAGGGGTGGTTAACCCCTGGGAGTGTGTGCCCAGTGAGAAGGACTTTGCAGTAACAGGGTCCCCCGGGGGATTGCAGCGAGCGGTCCCAGGGGCGGAGGAGTCTGCAGCTCGACCCTGGCAGAGAGGTGGTGACCTCAAGAAGGGCTGGTGCACTAGGGGTCCCCTGGAAACCGTGGGGAGCGGCGAGCACCCCGGCCTGTGAGTGGCCAGCAGGAAGATGTATGCCAAGCGGCGCAAGTGTGACCTGGTGGAGCTGTGCAAGCAGAGGGGGCTGCACCCAGGGAGACGCACCAAGGACCAGCTGATTGCCCAGCTGGAGGAGGGAGACCGCATGAATGAACGGAGCCCTGTCGCTGAGGGAAGCAGCCGAGCAGATGCAGCGCAGGCACCAGTGTCTGTCCCCGCTGGGAGTGGTCAGCCGGCGGACGAGGGCTTCCCGAGACCCCCCCTTCCTAGGCGTAGAGGAAGGGCGGGGAGGAGCCCAGTGTATACCGAGGGCACCGTGACACCCCCGGCCAGCAGGGGATCTGCCCGGCGAAGCCCACCCCCCAGCAGGGGATCCTCCCGGCAACGCTCGGCATCCGTGGAGCGGATGCGGCTGGAATATGAAAGGGAGCTGAGATGGGAGGAGCTCGAGTTAAAGAGGCGAGAGCTGGAGGAGAAGGCGAAACAGCGTGAACATGAGGAGAACCAGCGCCAGCGTGGGCAGGAGGAGAAGGAGAACCAGCGTAAACATGAGCGGGAGGAGAAGGAGAAACAGCGTAAACATGAGCTGGACCTGGCCCAGCTGAGGAGCAGTGAGGCCCCAGCTGCGGTGAGTGAGGGGGGACCCAAGCCTACAAAGAGCTTTGATAAGCACTTGCTGCCCCGGCGTAAGGAGGGGGAGGACATAGATACCTTCCTGACGGCCTTTGAGAATGCCTGCGAGCTGCACAGGGTTGACCCTGCAGACAGGATCGCAGTTCTCACCCCCTTACTGGACTCCACAGCCGTGGAGGTGTACAGCCGACTGAAAGGGGCGGAGGCAGGGGACTACGAACTGTTCAAACAGGCCCTGCTCCGCGAGTTTGGGCTGACTCCTGAGATGTACCGGAAAAAGTTCCGGAGCCAGCGTAAAACCCGTGAGGTCACATACCTACAACTGGTCAACCGGGCGCAGGGGTATGCCCGCAAGTGGACAGCTGGGGCCCAAACTAAAGAGGACCTGCTTGACCTATTCATACTGGAGCACCTGTACGAGCAGTGCCCGTCCGACCTGAGGCTGTGGTTGATGGACCAGAAGCCGGAGAACCCGCAGCATGCAGGCCAGCTGGCCGACCAATTTGTGGACAGTCGGGCAGGGGATGGCAGGGAGGAGTCTCGAAGGAGCAGGCCTGCCTCAACGCAGAGAGAGAGTCAACATGGGACCTCCCAAAGGGGGCCTATGGAGAACCCCCCCAAAAGGGGAACATCCAGCGGCAGGTCCCTCCGACCCACTCAAGGGGACCCACGAGATATGGGCTGCTATCGCTGTGGCCAACGAGGTCACATACGGGCCCAGTGCCCCAAGCTCAGGGACAGACCAAGCAGACCCAACCCGCAGAGGGTGGACTGGGTAAAAACCCAATCGGAGGAGGGGCTACATTCCCAGGAAAGGGGGGTTGGCAACATACCACCTATGGATGCTCCCGGTTCCGGGTTTTTGGTTTACCGGGTGGGCGCGGGGCTGCCCCTCCGGAAAGAGTGCATTGTTTCCCTGGAAGTGGATGGGAGGAAGGTCACTGGGTACTGGGACACGGGCGCAGAGGTGACGCTGGCCCGGCCCGAGGTGGTGGCCTCAGATCGGATGGTGCCCGACACCTACCTGACCCTGATGGGCGTGGGCGGGACCCCATTCAAGGTACCCGTGGCAAGGGTACACCTGAAATGGGGGGCCAAGGAGGGCCCCAAGGATGTGGGGGTACACCAATATTTGCCCACTGACGTGTTAATGGGAGGGGACCTTGAGGACTGGCCTACTAACACCCAGAGTGCCCTGGTCGTGACTCGTAGTCAGAGTCGGCAAATGGCACTGCACCCCGAAAACGGGGAAGGTACTCGACCTGAGGTGCAGGACCCTAACTCAGGGAGCGGGGAACGCCCAGGGGCACGGTGCAGAGAGGCTGCGGCCTCAGACCCAGCCAGCAAGGGAGAGCCGGTCCCCATTCCTGTCCCAGCTGCTGAGTTCCAGGCCGAGTTGCAGAAAGATCCCTCCTTGCGGAAGCACCGGGACCGGGCTGACCTTAGTGCGGTACAGACCATGAGGAGAGGTTGCAAGGAGAGGTTCCTGTGGGAGAAGGGGTTCCTGTACCGAGAATGGGCTCCCCCAGGGGAAGTAGAGTCATGGGGGATCAGGAGGCAGTTGGTGGTTCCCCAGAAGTTCCGTCACAAGCTGTTGTACCTGGCCCATGACATCCCTCTCGCAGGGCACCAGGGAATCCGGCGCACCAGGCAGAGGCTGCTACAGAACTTTTACTGGCCTGGGGTCTTTACCCATGTCCGACAGTACTGCCAATCCTGTGATCCCTGCCAGAGGGTGGGGAAGGCCCGGGACAAGGGGAAAGCAGCTTTGAGGCCTTTACCCATCATAGAAGAACCTTTCCAGAAGGTGGCCATGGACATAGTGGGACCTCTCAGCAAGACGACCCGGTCAGGGAAGAAATACATCCTGGTGGTGGTGGATTTTGCCACTCGCTACCCCGAGGCGGTGGCCTTGTCCTCTATCGAAGCAGACACAGTGGCAGATGCGCTGCTGACAATTTTCAGCCGGGTGGGGTTCCCCAAGGAGGTCTTAACGGACCAGGGGTCCAACTTCATGTCGGCCCTGCTCCGGTCCTTATGGCAGAAATGTGGGGTCCAGCACAACTGGGCCTCAGCGTATCACCCCCAGTCCAACGGGCTGGTAGAAAGGTTCAACGGGACGCTGAAGATGATGCTAAAAACATTTATGAACCAGCATCCGCAAGATTGGGACAAGTACTTACCTCACCTGCTGTTTGCGTACAGGGAGGTACCCCAGGAATCTACTGGGTTTTCACCTTTCGAACTGTTGTATGGAAGGCGGGTGAGGGGGCCCCTAGACCTGATGAGGGACGAATGGGAGGGGAAGGCCTCTCCCGAGGGAGAGTCAGTGGTGGAGTATGTCCTGACCTTCCGGGAAAGACTGGCCGAGCTCATGGGCCTGGCCAGGGAGAATCTGGCCCGAGCCCAGAGGAGGCAGAAGGTCTGGTATGACCGCACAGCCCGAGCCCGTGCCTTCGCCACCGGGGATCAGGTGATGGTTCTCATCCCCGTGAGGAGAAACAAACTCCAGGCCGCCTGGGAAGGGCCCTTCAAGGTTATCAAGCAACTGAATGAGGTAAACTATGTGGTGGAGCTGTCAAACCGGGCACATCACCGTCGGGTGTACCATGTGAACATGATGAAACCATACTATGACAGGGGGAATGTGGTGTTGGCCGTGTGTGGACATTGGGAAGGGCAGGGAGATGACCCCTTAGTGGATCTATTCCCTGGGACAAAAACTGGTTCCCCCCTGGAGGCGATTCCCCTCTCTGATCAGCTGACCCCGGGCCAGCACGCTGAGATCAGAGGGGTGCTGCATCTGTACAGACAGCTGTTTTCCAACCAGCCTGGACGCACTAATTTGACTGTCCACCGGGTGGAGACCGGGTCACACCCCCCTATAAGATGCTCCCCTTTTCGGGTCACTGGTAAAACTGCCCAGGATCTTGAAAGAGAGGTCAGGGACATGCTGGCTTTGGGGGTGATCCAGCCGTCTTCCAGCCCTTGGGCCTCGCCAGTAGTGCTGGTTCCCAAGAAGGATGGGTCAATCCGGTTCTGTGTGGACTATCGAAAGCTCAATGCCATCACCGTATCTGATGCCTACCCTATGCCCAGGCCTGACGAGCTCCTAGACAAGCTGGGAGGTGCACGGTACCTCACCACTATGGATCTTACCAAAGGCTACTGGCAAGTGCCGCTGGACGCAGATGCCAGGCTGAAATCGGCCTTTATCACCCCTCTGGGGCTCTATGAGTTTTTGACCCTGCCCTTCGGCCTCAAGGGAGCGCCGGCCACCTTCCAGCGCCTGGTGGATCAGCTACTGAGGGGGATGGAGAGTTTTGCCGTGACGTATATTGACGACATCTGCGTCTTCAGCCAGACCTGGGAGGACCACGTGTCCCAGGTTAAACAAGTCCTGGACCGACTCCGAAAGGCTGGGTTAACAGTAAAGGCTGAGAAGTGCAAGGTGGGGATGGCTGAAGTATCTTACCTGGGCCATCGGGTGGGGAGCGGCTGCCTGAAGCCGGAACCAGCCAAGGTGGAGGTGATCAGAGACTGGCCTGCTCCCCAAACCAAAAAGCAGGTCCAGGCCTTTATTGGGATGGCGGGGTACTATCGAAGGTTCGTGCCCCACTTCAGTGCCACAGCCGGCCCCATCACTGAACTGTGCAAAAAGGGGAAGCCAGACAAGGTGATCTGGACTGAGCAGTGCCAGGAGGCTTTCCGGGCGCTGAAGGAGGCTCTGGTTAGCGACCCAGTTCTGGCAAACCCAGATTTTGACAAACCCTTTATGGTGTTCACCGATGCCTCAGACACGGGACTGGGGGCGGTGTTAATGCAGGAGGATGAAAAGGGGGAGAGACACCCCATCGTGTACCTGAGTAAGAAGCTGCTACCCCGGGAACAAAGCTACGCGGCCATCGAGAAGGAATGCCTGGCCATGGTGTGGGCCCTTAAGAAGCTAGAGCCATATCTCTTTGGGCGACACTTCACCGTGTACACCGACCACTCTCCCCTGACCTGGCTGCACCAGATGAAAGGAGCCAACGCCAAGCTCCTGAGGTGGAGCCTGCTCCTGCAGGACTATGACATGGACGTGGTCCATGTGAAGGGAAGTGCCAACCTGACAGCGGATGCGTTGTCCCGGAGAGGGGACCCTGAACTTCCCCAGGTCACTGGGCAGAGTGACCCCGCTCAGTTCAGTCTCGAAGGGGGGAGAGATGTGATGCAGTAGGGACTGTCTGTGTGGGGAGTGGGAGAGCAGGGGAGGACTTTAGGAGATGGACGATGCCAGAGCCTGTAACCTGAGCTAGGTAAGGGAGGGGAAAGGTCAACACCTTTGCCCGGGAAGGGGACAAAGGAAGGGAGTGGCAGGAGGGAAGCAGTTGGAGTTTGGGCTTGGGGCTGGATGGGCGGAATTCAGGGTATCCTAGCTGGGATCCAAGCACCCTGAAAGCCCAGAAGGACTCGGTGGAGGGGTCCTGACTGTGCCTGCAAGCTCTGCTGTAACCTGTGTTCCTGTTGTCCAATAAACCTTCTGTTTTACTGGCTGGCTGAGAGTCACTGTGGGTCCCAGGAAGAGGGGTGCAGGGCCGGACTCCCCCACACTCCGTGACATGGGCCAACTAGGGGCAGAAGCCCATTCAATGTTTTCCTACTGCAGAGCCCAAGATCAGAGACTCATCTTTAGTGCCACCCAGAGGGGAGGCAAGTGGGGCAATTTGCCCTAGGCCCCGAAGGGACCACATGAGAATACAGTATTGCAACTTTTTTTTAAATGGAAGGGGTCTCCAAAATTGCTTTGCCCCAGGTCAGCCCTGTTTACCTTGGGTGCAGGCACCACTGTGCTGCCAGAGAACAAGCTGCCCCTGTACAAAGAGGATGAAAAAAATCTGCCAAAGCCTGGGATTGAAGCAGGGACCTTTAGAGCTTCCATCAAATGCTCTCACAACTGAGCTACTTTGGCAACTATATGGGCTTATTTTGGCCTGTTGCTTCTCTGTCTAGGATATTTTTGCAGCAGTTGCACACAAAAAGGACATCATTGTGAGCGGCCCATGAAGACAAGACTCGCTTTTGCCTGCCTTGCTTGGCTTGACTTGCTTCCTCACCCTGTTCCTGCCCTAGTGCCCGGGTTGACCTGGTGGTGGAAAGGGACTGGGGGCCAGTAGCGCGGGGAGGAAGTTGAGCTGGACCCTGAGCTAGACTAGACCCTGGCGGTGAGAGTCTGGCCACTACTTGCCACCCCACCCTCTTGTCCTGGCTTCCCTCACTGGACGTCATTTCGGGAGGGAAGTGGGGCTTCTGCCTCCCCTCCTCGATTTTCACAGGGCAGAGTAGTGCGAACAGGAAAACGAATGGCTGTTCCACACCCCCACCAGAGGAACCCGATGCCCTTAGCTGTGGTGAGTAAGAAGTGGCTGTTGGCTGACAGGGTCTGTCCCCGAGCAGCTGGAACAGCAGCTGCCACCTCCCCGTTGGCTCCAGGCTGTGTGAAATGCTCATTGCCTGACTGCATGGGTGGATGCTGCTCCGTGCTCTGGAGAGCGTCTGTATTGGTCTGTCAACCCCCCATCTTCACTGTGCCAGTCTGGTAAGGTCCCACGTGCCCCCTCTGGCTCGACAGATGAGAGTCTGTGCAGACATCAGCCCCCCTGCCAGCCCCACAGGCAGCAGCAGCGCCTGGTCCCCAGCACCACAGGGGCACTCAATGCACTACCTGTGGGGAAATGGCTCCTTGGCGTCCAGCTGCTAGAGTGAGAGCCAGGAGAGAGCAGTGTCTGGCTCATCTTGGGAGAGAGAAGAGACCTGATGAGTGCGGATCTCCCTCTGTCTCCCTCACAATGCTGATCAGTTCTATTGTCACTGTGATAGTCAGTGCTTCCCTTCAGGGCTGGCCCTAGAGGGATCCGGGGTCTGGGACAAATCCCCAATCCTCCTGAGGCCCTGTCCCCACCTCTTCCCCCAAGCCCCCACCCCTGTCCCATCTTTTCCCGGCTTGCACCATTCCTCTCCCTCCCCCTCGTCTTCCCATCCCTGCTCCTCCCCCTCCCCATCCAGCGCCTCCTGCACCCCACTGAACAGCTGATGACTGGCAAGTGGGAGGTGCTGAAGGGGAAGAGAAGGAGCTTGTCAGCAAGGCCTGTAGTGGGCAGGGGAGGAGCTGGCTGCCAGTGGGCGCTGAGCACCTATTTTTTCCCTGTTGGTTCTGCAGCCCCGCAGCTCCCATGGAGTCGCTGACTTGGCTTCTTTTGCACTCTAGAGAGAGGAGCAGAACCAGGGCTATGGCTGATCTATGGGGCACTAGGTGAGTGGCAGAGGCGTCAGGTGCTGAGAGTTTCCCTGACCCCTTAGGGACACAGTGTGAGGTGGTGTCCCAGAGATCTCTATGAAAGGAGCAGAACAGGATTTACTTGGGGTGGGGAGAGAATTGAGAGTGTCACAGAGGGGCGTACAGAGGTATTGCCCGAGTTAGAGACAGGCTAAAACATAGGCCTCGCTGTGAGCAGGATTCAGACCTGCGCAGGGGAACCCTATTGGATTTCAACTCCAACGCCTTAACCACACAGCCATCAGCATAAAAATGCCCCAATGCCAGAGAAACTGGTAAAGAATCACAATGTCCAGGCTTGAAGTCATCTGAACTACAGAATTCCCACCGCAAACCTGGCTCCCAAAGCACAGGGGGGATTTGGGTTTATTCTCTCTGCTTAGCCATGTGCAGTCGCACAGAGAGCGCGTTTAAAAGTCTCCCCTCCCACAGAGCGGGAATGGGAAATGATTCTCAACTTGAAGCTTGATGTGAATGAGGATGTCTGGGCAACAGGGCCAGGGACTGAGCTTTGCAATAGAAACCAGTGACACACGGAACCAGGCTAAGGAAAATGTTTCCTGGAGTCAGTAACTGGAATAGCAGCAGTATTGTTCAGAGAAATATCTCACAAGAGGAGTCAGCGCATTTGTGGTTTGGTAGCAGAAATCACAGCTACAGCGGAGGAGGTCTAGCTTTGGTTTCTGGCCAACAGAGGGATGAGTTTTATTGTCTCCAAATTTCAGTAGAAAAATTCAGACCCAAACTGTGTGTGGTGGGGGTTTCTCTGTTTTGTTTTGATTTTCTCATTTGAAATGTCCTTGATCATTTTTCTGTGAAAACTGTTTGGACAGCTCCGAGGAAGAGTCAGAACAATTTTAAATCTGCATGGGAGTGAGAGGGTCTCTCAGCGCCGGGGGAGGGATGGAGATTTTCATGGAGGGGAGATGAGGAGATAAATGAGAGGCTTTTGCTGCAGCAGAAGGGGCAACTTGGCAGTTTCATTTTTACCAAGTGACTCCCCCACCACATACACACGTTGCTCCCCTGCTGCTGCCCCAGCTCAAACCCCACTGTCATCCCCAGCATGTGACCTACAGCTTCCCGCTGACAAAGCCCTTATCCATCAGAGACAAAATCCCCTCATCTGCCTCTTCTCCCAGCTGAGCCCTCTCCTCATCCCCCACCAGAGCCCAGGACAACCCCGACCTAGCCATGCTGAGGTTTTGGGCTTAATCTTCAAGGCTGAGCACAAAACCTTCAGCCGGGCATGTTTCGCTCCCTTCCCACCTCGACCCAAGCGGCAAAGGAGAAACGGACGAGACACGCTGGCTGGAAGATGCCTCTCTCCCACTTCTCTATAGCCTTCTGTGATGTTATTAATATGAACTGGGACCGCAGAGATCATTGTTGCCACCACTGTTATATATGTGCAGCAAATATTGTGTAAAGGTTGTCATGCGAGGTGTCTATGACAAGGTTATGATTTGCTGGTTATAATTATGCTGGCTGTATGTGTGTACCATTTTTGTATTTGAAGTTATGAATATGGGCTATGTGCTTGTATCTCAAATGTATTTGATTCCAAGTAGCCTCAGTGTCATCAGCCCCCAACTCCTTCAGGAGTCCATAGCAAAGAGACCCTTCCACCCACAATCCTGGACTCCCTGGGAGGTGCCTCCCACACACACACCCCAACCCAATGGAGCATCAAGGATTAAAGTGGCATCATCTAGTGTCAGTATGATACAGTGGCTCAGGCCAGATACCTGAGCTGGGGACCCACCCCCATAGCACTGCTCGAGGGCCTGGGCCTGGAGTGTTTACAGCCCCTTCCTTACCCCTCCGAGCCCAGCCAGGCTCCTCACCTGGAATAAAGCAGAAGCGTCCGTCAGCCTCGCTGGTGTCCAAGTTCCAGGCACTGCTGTTGTCCCACAGGAAGCGGGCCGAGCTGCTGGGGCTGGGAGAGGGATCCTCCACCTCCTGCCCTGGGAAGGCTGGAAGGTCCCCACTGACTGGGCAGGGTGATGCCTCCTGCTGGAAATCGGGGCTGGGCTCCTGGGGCCGCTGCTGCCCACACAACAAGCCCCGGAACCACCCTGCCCAGTTCTGCTCCAGGGCTGGGTCCTGCCTGCCCAGCTGCATCCTGGCCCAGCTCCATTTTGGCCTTGACGGTGCCTCTCCCACCTCGGCGCCTGGCCGGGAGCAGGTTACCTCTTCCAGAAGGCTGGGCACTTCCACCTCCTGGCCCAGCCGAGAGCTCCTTCCCCGCCACTGGGGACAGTGGGGCAGCTCCGCTCCTGGGGAAGATGGCAGCTGCTTCCCACAGGCTCTGGGGTCGCCTGCAGAGCCTTCTTCCTGAACATCCTCAGGTGCCTGGCCATCCTGGAACCGAGCGGCGAGCAGACGTGAGTCTGGGGTCAAGGCAGCCTCTCACTAACCAACTTGTTTGGTCTCTCCCCATCCCTGCCCCAGCCAGAGCAGCTCCTCTCCCCCAATGGGGTGCAGGGTGTGCAAGCTACACACACTGGCATGAGTTCATTGCATGATCTGCTACCCCTCAACCTTCCCCCTCGTCATCCCTGGGGCTGCAAGAACTGGGGAGTCTCGTCCTTTTCGAGCACTGGGGTCAGTCACAAAGACCACTGGTCACTTTGGACAAGCAGCTCCATCCTGCCAGCCCAGGACACACTCACGCTTCCTCCCATCCATCCCCTGCCCAGGCTAGAGAAGGAACAGAACGCAGGAGTCCGGACTTCTCCTGGGAAACCATTCCCCACTTCGAAGTCCCTAGACATAGCAAGGCCAGGGATCCTTCATTTCCCATTGATTTCCATGCTCAGCAGCTCACCGGTTCTGGCCCAGCTCAGAGACTCTCAGCCTGGGGAACAGTCTCCCACAAGGGAAGGGCTGGGAGCCCCATTGCTGGGACCTTGCCAAACATGCTGGAGACGGCTCTGGAGAAGCCCCTCCCCGATCTGAGAGTGAGGGGCTCCTGGGGGCAGTTCGCAAATCCAATCTCCTTTGGGAGAGATTCTCTCCCCTCTTTCTGCCTCTCCCCAGACAGACAGGGGATGCCACTGAGGAACCCTAATGCCACTCACTTACTCTGGTGATGGAGCGATGAATGGAGGATGTTCAGTGTCATCCTTCGCCCTTCTCCTCACTTTCCAAGCCCAAGACAGGCTGGAGAGCAGGGTGGTGACCTGAGGAGTTACCCTGCCCAGCCAGCAGACAGAGTGATGACACTGGGCAATCGGTTGGCTGTGAAAACAAGAGTCTGTCTTATTGCCAGGGAAAGGAGAAACTTAGCCAGCAGCAGGGGGTGCAGAACATCACCCTAGTGCAGGGGTGACAGTGCCTCTGGGATCCTGAAATCCCAGCACTTTGCACACCTTCCTGCAGCCTCCCAATTCCCCTGTGCTGTCGGGACTGCGACCCCAACCCTACTGATGAGAAACAAACCTGGGGAGGGGAAGCTACTGACTCAGGGTCACACCAAGTGTCAGAAGTATGGATAGGACCCAGCAGTCCTTCTTTCCAGGCCCCTTTGCTAACCACTGCTGCACACTCCCTCCCACAGCTGGAAATTACAAGCAAGCCCTCATGGCCATTCCCCCTGCCTATGAGAGGGAGTGTGCTTCGCTGGAGACACTGGACTGGGGGACTGGGAGTCAAGACTCCTGAGTTCCATTGATGGGATTTCATACTTTCCCGCTATTGAAAAGTGCTGGGAGAATCTCCCAGACAAAACTGTTCTGACAGTGCTAAGCAGCATCTGACCATTTAAGGTTGGAGCACACTGCTCAGGAGGAGGAGTGTTTGGCTCTGGGATTTCACTTCATCCCAATCTAGAGAGAGGGGCCCAGCCATGGAGTTTGGCTCAAGAAGACCAATTCTCTAGTTTGTTAAGGGCATTTTGAATTCCAATCCTGTGATCCAAAGTGCTTGGTGTCATTTGCAAATTTTAGAAGCATGCTCTCCACTCCATTTTCCAAATCAGTAATGAAAATATTGAATAGTACCGGAACCCAGACTGATCCCTGCCGGACCCACTAGGTACACCCTCTCCATTGGACAGCCAGACATGGAGAAGGGCTCTTGGAGTCTGAGCTTTCAACCAGCTCTACACCCACATCACACTGATTGCATCTAGACCACATTTCCCTTGTTTGCTTGTGAGAATGTCCTACGGGATTGTGTCAAAAGCCTTAGTAACACCGAGCTAGATCCCATCTATTATTTACCCACCTTCACTAGGCCCGGAACCCTGCCGAAGAAGGAAAGAGGATTGGTTTGAAATGATTTGTTCTTGACAAATCCATGCTCACTAGTCCTAAGAACCAAACTATCCTGTTGGTGCTGCTGACAAACTGATTGTTTAAGAATGTACTCCAGTATCTCTCCAGCTATGGAAGTGAGGCGAGCTAGTAAGTCTCAGAGTTCTTTTTGTTCCTTTTAAAGATAGGTCCTGTCTTGTTGAAGAGTGGGAATATGTTCTTCTTCAGGGATCTCAGATGAGAACTGGGGCACAACACCTGGTTTGTTAAGGCCACAAAAACAGAGGCAGGAACCTCTTCTCTCCTCCTGGCAAGGAACCCCAGGTACCTAAGAGATAGGGACACACATCCATGAATGGGCTTTAGAAAAGGCAGTGGTTAAAATGTTTGGCCCCGACCATTTTTTGTTTCCACAGACTAAACATTTTAGCAAACTTTAGAATTCCTTGGTGCTAAACACCGTGAAACTCCCCTTTCTCCTTCACAGAGGGTTTTAACGCCCCTTATCTCACCCAGGCTAATGACTGCCCGAGTTCAAGAACTGTCCCTGTTCCCATTGGACAGATGGGGAGGATCCTGAGGTCCAGAGAAGGGAAGTGACCTACCCAAGGGCCTACATAGCAAGGTGGTGGAAGAGCCAGAAAGAGAAGCCTCAGGTCCTGACTCCTGCTCTAACAACCAGCAAACCCCCTGTCCCCAGAGGCAGGGATAGAGCTCAGGAATTGAGATAGTGGAGAAATTTAATTGAAACCATTTCTATCAGAAAATTCCATTCAGACTAAACCACTTTCTTTCTTGAAATCAAAATAAATGGGATGAAAGTTCTTTGCAAAAATATTTTGTTGCAAAACAAAAGCATCTCCTGTTTGTCAGAGTGTGTTAAATTGCCTCGTTGCACACAAAGAGGAGATACTTAGATTACAAACATGAGTTAAGATGTTTCACTCTGAGCTAAGTAGTTGCTGCTCTTAACAATTTCAAAATGAAAAAATACAAATAAAAGAGTCTATTTCAGCTATTCTATTATGTCATAATCTGCTCTGAGTAAACGTGATAGGACACCTCATATTATGCATTACTTCTAGTGACACTCTCCAATGGATCCCCATCCTCCACCCACCGTGAGGTAGGTAGGAGCGGATCATTACTATCCCTACTTGAAAGAGGGAGAAGCTAAGGCTGAGAAAGGAGAATTGACTTGTCTTAGGTCACACAGCCAGCCAGTGGCAGAATTGGGAATAGGACCCCAAGAGCCCTGATTTTCAAAGTAACCATCAGATCTTGAATTGCAAACATTGACTGACTTGAGTAAAGTGCTCTCTAATGAGCTGCAGACCAACACTGCACAGTAATTATTCAGCAAGTATTTTAGGAGAACTGCAATGTTAGAGAGAATCATGAACTGCTCAGAGACTATTAATGCACTGAAGCAGCAGAATTCATCAAATATATAACTGGTTCTGACTTATTTCCTTGGTCTTCAAAGAGAACAACAAGGACCTGAGTCTCCTCCCTGTCAATAACCCCCTGCTCAGCCAATCAGGGTAGAGACTGAGAAAAGGAGGCCGAGGGTTTTCACCAGAGAGCCCAAAGGATGGCCCAAGTCACCGGTGGGGATCACTGCCCGAGCACTATTTCAGCCCCACATTTCTGGGTGGACCTCCCACAGTGTGTGCTGCCGAGTACTCCCCCGCAACACACACACATACACACACACCGCTTCTGGTGTTGGGAGGGGAACAGCTGAAAGGACAAAAGAAGAAAGAGACAAAGAGAAACGAGGAAGGGATGGATGGAGGAAAAGGTGAAACAAAAAGGACAAACCCTAATGTCCCCAGTGATTCTAAAGGACAAAATCCCAGGTGCAGAATAAAATTCTGCGTCCTTAAACTTGTATTTACCATGCCTAGATTTCAACTGTCAACAGAGAGATCAGACTGAACAGGTTTTAAAACTCGAGGAGGCTCTTACCTTCTAAACAGGTGTGACGAACTGGGAAAGTTCTTAATATTTCCCCTGAATACTGTGTTGGTGCCCCAGTGTCCCCATAGCAGTTCTTAAGTATCTGACAGAGCAAAGGGCCAGTGCACCTAAATGCCTGACACTCTGTCTCCTAGCAACTGATGGCCTGGGCCCCTCCTCTGCAAAGGTGCCAGCTGAAGGTGTTGGAGACAAAGAGATCAGGTGACCTCCTGGCCCGGGAAAGGGGCTGAGGAGAGAGGAGGGGCTGGGAGGGGTTGTTAGTCTGGAGCTGGCTGGGGCCAAGGGTGGAGGGCAGACCTGGGGGTCGGGCTCACTGCCCCCCAGAATGGACCCGGCCGAGGGGTCCGGTTCGCTGTATCTACAAGCTCTGTTTTAGACCCTGTTCCTGTCATCAAATAAACCTCTGTTTTACTGGCTGGCTGAGAGTCACGTCTGACTGCAAAGTGGGGGTGCAGAACCCGGTGGCTTCCCCAGGACCCCGCTGGGGTGGGCTCGCTGTGGGAAGCACATGGAGGGGCAGAGGATGCTGAATGCTCCAAGGAGAGACCCAGGAGGTGAAGCTGTGTGAGCTTCTTGCCCTGAACTAGTCTGCTCCAAGGGAGAGAAGGCTCCCCAAAGTCCTGACTGGCTTGGTGGGGAGCAGTTCCAGAGCATCACCCGGTGACTCCGTGACAACAGGGACATCTGTTTTCTAGTAAAATTACAAAAAGGGAAGGAGAAAACTCAAAAGAGGTTCCTCCTGGCGCTCACGTCCGTGAACATGAATACTCTCTCAGTCCTCAAAGAGAGACCTGGAGAAGGAGACTTGCTGATGCAAAGCCGCAGGGGTCTCTGAGGTTTCCCCGGCCCTTCGCCCCTGTCCTGCCTGGCTGATGTTGCATCTTTCTGTGAGGTCACCACCTCCCCACCACCTTTGACCAATAGTTTGAGTTCCTGAAAAAGGCCTTTTTGATGTCACTGCCATACCCCTCCCTTGCTGTGATAATGTCCTGCCCCTGCCCAGGCACTTTGGAGGTTTGTGCTACTCCCTGTGGATCACCCCACTCAAGGAGCATTCGTTCTAGGAAGCAAGCCGGCTAGACAGTAGTACATCAGACGCTGCTCCCAGCGCTATACTCAGTTTTTCAGAAATTAGTCAACTTTATGGCCAGAAGAGACCATTAGAGCATCTAACCTGACCCCCTGCATATCGCAGGCCTCCTGTATGACACAATAGCTACTTTGGGGGCAAACACATTCCACAAAGGCATCTAGTTTTCATTAAAAGACATCAGCAGATGGCAAATCCACCACTTTCCTTGGTAGCTTGTTCCTGTGGTGAATCATCCTCGCTGTTGCATATTTGTGTCTTATTTGTAATATGAATTTGTCCCTTTTCACCTTCCAGCCATTGGGTCTTGTTATGACTTTCTCTGCTAGACTAAAGAGCCCTTTCATACCCAATCTTTTCTCTCCATTAAGGCCCTTCAACACTTCAATGAAGTCACCTTTCAATATTCTTTTGATAAGCTAAACAGGTTGAGCTCGTTCAATAGCTCACTAGAAGGCATTTTTCTCCAGCCCTCAGAACATTTGTTGGCTCTTTGCTCATCAGAATCCTGAACCCCAACTGGATGTGGTTCTTGTTCTTCTGCACAACATAGCTCCTGGAGAAGAGGGATCTGCAAATGCACATTCATATGATACCTTTGTTTAATTGATGAAAACATAAACTAGACACTAAGAGGATTGGAACTGATTTCAGCTGATGGACAGCTTCGCTAGGTTTTTATGCATTTGGACAGTGAAATGTTGAATGTTTACATTCATATCTAGCCCCCTCCCCCCCATATAGTGGAGCTCCTGAACATAATGGAGAATGGAAATGAAAATGTTTTCCTTTTTTAAAAAAAAAGAAAGAAAGTTATAGAAGAACACTGGGGTTTGACGTGAAGACCACATGAGCTGCAAACAAACACTCTACCACTGAGCTATACCCCCATGACAACAGGTGCATGGAATCGTGATCTCCAGGACTTTGAAGGACAAACCCTGCTTCATCGACGTCCTTTACCATTCCCAGACCACAGATGGTTTTAAAAATGGGGTTTGATTAAACTTCTTAAATGTGGTAAACACCACAACTTGCACACCCACCGATATAGCTTCTCCCACTGACACAGCTGCCACCTCTTGGGGAAGTGAATCAACTACACCCACAGGAAAACTCCCTCCCCTCAGCATAGAGCAGTGATTCTCAAACTATGTCAGGACCCCAATGTGAGATGTGACCCTGTTTAATGGGGTTGCCAGGGCTGGCATTAGACTTGTTGGTGCCTGGGGCTGAAGCCAAAAGTCTGAGTCCCACCACCCAGGGCTGAATCCCTCAAGCTCTGGTTTTCGCCCTCCCCCAACTGGGGCAGGGCTCAGGCTTTGTCTCCTCTGCCTCTGCTCAGTGTGGAGGGGCTTGGTCCCTCTTTCCAGGGCCATGTAGTAAGGTGTTTTTCAGCAGAAGGGGGTTGCAGTGAAAGGAAGTTTGAGAAACCCTGGCAAAGAGCCTCTGAATATGTATAGACTTGGCTCCCTGTGGCACCATGGGTAATCAGACACTGAAAATACAGCCATGCAGATACCACACACCAACCTTGCCTAGCAGGCAAGAATCAAACCTCCACAGAGAGATGCCTGTTGTTTTTAAACCCATCTCCCTAAGCACTCAGCCACAACCACTTAACAAAGGCGCTTTTCTACACTGGTTCTGGTCTCACTGAAGGGTCATTTCCAATTGTTTGCTGGACCAGCATTAGGGAAAATGGTGCCCTGGGCAAAACTTGTACTTTGGCACTTCCCCATTGCCCTGAATGATCCCCACTCCCCCTTTACTGCTAGCTCCTGCACGCCCAACCCTTGCACCTCCTTCACCCCTAACTCCTGCCCCCTCCTGTGCCCCCTTTGTCCTTAACTCCCCGTGCCACCAGCCATTGCCCCTTTTCTACAGACCCTTCACATGCTTCCAGTGCTGCGGGCCCTGCACTTGTTCTCCCTTTCCCTGGGCTATGGCATCACTAGCCCTGCTTAGTGTGTAGTGTTCAGTGGTTCCCAAAATGTGGGGCATGACTCCTAGGGGGACACAGAGAAACATTCTTGGGGGCACCTGAGGGCCTGAGCCAGCCCCCATGGAGGAAGCACTATGCAGCTTCACTCTGTCCCAGCTCTTCCCCAACCCCACCCTTATCCTGGGGCTCTGGCTTCCCGCTTGGCCTTGACCCCCTTACCCATCTGCACCCCTCTCCCCAGCAAGCCACAGCCCCACTCCCAGCCTTGGTTCTTGAACGTGGCTTCCAAGGGTCCACAGCCATGGATAAGAGGGCACAGTGTGAAATGTTTGGGGACCACTGGTTTAGGGTGATGTCCTCAATCACTTCTACAAAGTCCAATAAAAGCTATTCCTCATCCACCCACCCCTCCATCAGGACGGACTAGGTATGTTCTGCTGCCCTTCACTCATACAGGAAGGATAATAACATTTCATTCCATTCAATCCTAAAGTGATTTGTAACCCACCACCAGCCAAAACTGGTCATTTTGGGAAAGCAGCCCTATGATGCTGAATACCTAAGCAGAGTAGGTGTATCTGTGCAAACACGGTCAGTTCCTGAAGTCTTTCCCCCAGCTCCTCACTAGATGTGAGGGGGGGAGCTAATTCAGCCCGCGCTTCCGCTTAGTATTTAAAAACTCCTCTGTCCCTATCTCTCCTAGCCTTAGATTTCTCCTCCTGTCTCTTTCTTGACAGCTCAGATGAGGTGGCCAAATGGTTAAGGTGATGGACTACTAATCCATTGTTCTCTGCATGCATGAGTTTAAATCCCATCCTTACCGGATGTGTTTAGTTTTCACCCTTCTGTTGTAGAAAACCATCTTCCCCCTTTGGTACAATGACAGATCAAACAATGTTGCCTCTTGCAAACAAAACCTACTCAGAACTCTCTTCCCTTAAATAAAATGTCTAAATCCCAGTTTTCTTTAAAAAAAACAAATTCTCTAGTAGTGTATTTCTTAGTTTTTATCTCAAAAGGTAACATCCTCATCATCTCCCTAAAACACCCTGGGACCTGCCCAAATTATTAAAATACCCTCAACCTGAGCAAGGCCAGAGCAGTGAACCAGAGCTAGTGTCTAAGCCAAGCTATTCTGAAGGAGGCAACTCAAACATTTTCTCCCTGCTTCTCTTGGCAAGGTCTGACTGAGAAAACTAAATTCCCCAAACTGAAAATTTTCTGCTGAAAAACCAATGCTAGTTTGTTTGGAGACTTTGATTTGAAAGTATTATTGTTATTCTTCTCTTCTGATTTCTAAATCAGTTCAGTCTTTCTCCTCCAGGTGTGTTTCCAGCTGCTGAGTTGTGCAGGAGAGAGGCCAAGTCATGATGTCTTGTGTATAAGGGAGAAGCGGTGGATGTGATATACCTAGACTTTAGTAAGGCATTTGATATGGTCTCGCGTGATATTCTTATAGATAAACTAGGAAAGTATAGTTTAGATGGGGCAACTAAAAGGTGGGTGCATAACTGGCTCGATTACCGTACTCAGAGAGTAGTTATTAATGACTCCCAATCCTGCTGGAAAGGTATAACAAGTGGGGTTCCGCAGGGGTTTGTTTTGGGACCGGCTCTGTTCAATATCTTCATCAACGATTTAGATGTTGGCATAGAAAGTACGCTTATTAAGTTTGCGGACGATACCAAACTAGGAGGGATTGCAACTGCTTTGGAGGACAGGGTCAAAATTCAAAATGATCTGTTCAAATTGGAGAAATGGTTTGAGGTAAACAGGATGAAGTTCAATAAAGATAAATGCAAAGTCCTCCACTTAGGAAGGAACAGTCAGTTTCACACATACAGAATGGGAAGAGACTATCTAGGAAGGAGTATGGCAGAAAGAGATCTAGGGATCATAGTGGACCACAAGCTTAATATGAGTCAACAGTGTGATACTGTTGCAAAAAAAGCAAACGTGATTCTGGGATGCATTAACGGGTGTGTTGTAAACAAGACACGAGAAGTCATTCTTCCGCTTTACTCTGCGCTGGTTAGGCCTCAACTGGAGTATTGTCTCCAGTTCTGGGCACCGCATTTCAAGAAAGATGTGGAGAAATTGGAGAGGGTCCAGAGAAGAGCAACAAGAATGATTAAAGGTCTTGAGAACATGACCTATGAAGGAAGGCTGAAGGAATTGGGTTTGTTTAGTTTGGAAAAGAGAAGACTGAGAAGGGACGTGATAGCAGTTTTCAGGTATCTAAAAGGGTGTCATCAGGAGGAGGGAGAAAACTTCTTCACCTTAGCCTCCAATGATAGAACAAGAAGCAATGGGCTTAAACTGCAGCAAGGGAGATTTAGGTTGGACATTAGGAAAAAGTTCCTAACTGTCAGGGTAGTTAAACACTGGAATAGATTGCCTAGGGAAGTTGTGGAATCTCCATCTCTGGAAATATTTAGAAGTAGGTTAGATAAATGTCTATTAGGGATGGTCTAGACAGTATTTGGTCCTGCCGTAAGGGCAGGGGACTGCATTTGATGACCTCTCGAGGTCCCTTCCAGTCCTAGAGTCTATGAGTCTATGTCTCTTCCCCTCTTTCATAGTTTCTTCCAACTTGATAGGAAGCTCCTTTGATACAATGTGAGTCAAGCAGTGTCCATTGTCTCTGTGCTATCTCAGAGAAGCCTACATTATACAAGGTTCCTGAGATAGTCCTTGGGAATGTGGATACCTTCAATGGGCCAGCAGCGAGTCTGGCTCCTCCTTTGTCGCACCTGAAAGGCTGGTGGTGGGCATTTCTCAACCTCATGACATATCTCAGTAACGCATGGAAAGCAAAACTTCATAACTTCCCAACTAATGCGAGCACACACAATCCAACAAGATATTAATGTTCAACAGATCAAGACTTTTGAAATGATACCTCACCAGGCAGACTTTGTACAAACCATGTCATCATTATATGAGAGTGGTGAATATGGGGCTTCCAGGTGCTGCTTTGAGCACAGCGTACCACACCTGGGCTTCCACTGCAATGGAGACGTGCCCTCAGAGTCCATCTCTCCTGGGATAAAGATGGCAGCATGGCTGGCCTGGGTCATCTGACTTGGGCTCATGGACATAAAGCTCAGAGGCTAAAAACTGTGGTGCAGATATTTGTGTTCACACTGAAGTCTGGGTTCAGAAACCCTCACCGGGCCTCAGAGGTTGGGCTAAAGCCCCTATGTCTGCACTGTAATTTTATAGAGGTTTGGAGGGAGTTTAGCAAGTGGAAATGGTAAAACCACATTGAGGGGACTGGACCACTGACCTATCAGCTCTTAACACCCAAACTTTCAGTAACTCTATTAACAGTGCCTGTGAGTGTAATTTAAACCATAGGCCCATCTAGCTCTGAATCTTGTCTTCTGACAGTAGCCAATACCAGGTGCCCTAAAAGCCACTCCCCAAGACACCACTGGGAGTTGAACCCAGGATCTCCTGTTTACAAAACAGATACTTTAACCAACTAAGCCATGGCGCCTGCTGTTATTTAAAGCATTGTGTTTGCACACACCTGACTCTCTGACAAGCCCCACTGGGCCCTGACAAGTGTTGCTAGTGTTTGGCTTCTGTAAAGCAGAGGAGCAGGTGAAGTTTTGCTCCCAAGGTGTGTGTGTGATTCTTTGGACAGGTCTACACTACAAAATTAGATTGGTCTAATTACATTACTTAGGCTGGCAATGCAGTTCTATCAAGGTAATCCCAGTGTAGATAGCAGCTCAGCTGTTAGAACTTTCTGGAGTTATGAAAGGGGAGGGGCCCAGGCTTTGCAGCAGGAATGCAGGGCAGGTGAGTTCATGGCGGGCATTATGGGATACTGGTGGAGGCCAGTTATGGCAATATGATAACCAGCAGCATTTACACTGACAATTTGTCACTTTAAGTTTGCTGCAAAAAGCTCCAGGCCTCTTGTCGAAGTGATTTTATTTTGTCACCAAAACAGGGCAGTTTTGTCGCCAGACGCGGCATTGCAGCGTGTACACCAGCCACAAGCTGCCAACCGAGGGAGTGTTGTGTGTTTTTCACACATCTAAGCAATATAATGATGCTGAAATAACTTTGTAGTGCAGACCTGGCCAAAGATTCACACACACACAACCTGCAAGGAAAACCTCATCTGCTCCTCTGCTTTGCAGAATTCAAACACATGCAAAGTTTATCAGTCCCCAGTGGGGATGGCAGGGAGTCAAGTGTGAGCAGACACTGTATTTTACCTACAGGAAGGTACCATGGCTTAGCTGGTTAAAGCCCCTGTTTGGTAAACAGGAGATCCTTGGTTCAACTCCCAGTGACGCCTTGTTGAGTAACTCTTGGGGCACCTGGTATTGGCTACTGTCAGAGGACAAAACACAGAGCTAGATGGACTTTTGGTCCACCCCAGTATGGCTGTTCTTATGGTTTAAATTACACTCACAGGCATTGACAATAGAGTTACTGAAAGTTTGGGAGTTAAGAGCTGATAGATCAGTGTTCCAAGCTGCTTGCAGATGACCCCATCTCTCTGGGACAGGGGCAGGTCTGGGCTCTCACACCAAATGGCTCATTGTGGCTGCCAAAATCTGTGAGCAGCTCATTTAGTTTCCAGAGGATTGAGTCCTGTTTTGTGCACCGTGTGTGAGAATGAAAATCCTAAACCACCCTTTGAAATAACAAATGCAGCAGGACGTGTTATTGTCCCTGCCTCAAAGCAGACAGACCAATGGAGAAATGCCATTGAATCCACGGTAGTACTCCACTGCCATTTTACCTTTTTTGCTTGCTAAACTCCCTCCCAACCTTGTGGAGTCCAGAGCCCGGTATTCAGCCTGAGCCAAGATATCTACACTGCAAATTTACCACCCCACAGCCCAAGCCCTGGGAGCCTGAGCTTGCATGGGACAGCCCTGGGTGTTTCATTGCAGTGTGGACATAGCCTAGCATTATGTCTACACTGCCATTAACACACCCAAGTCACTATTCTCAAACACTGGGTCAGCTGATTGAGGCTTGTGGGGCTTGTGCTGCAGGGTTATAAAATTACAGTGCAAACCCTTGGGTTTGAGCCAAGCCTCCGAGACCCCTCGAAGGGTGAGGGTCTCTGAGTCTAGGCTCCAGTTTGAGCCCCAGGAATCCAAATCAGATCATCCAGGCCAGACAGGCCACAGGGATTTTGTCACAGTATAGATGCCCTCTCACAGTATGCCTACATTGCAACGTAAGCCCAGGGTTAGCAGAGGTCATGTCAGCAGCCCCAACACATAAACATAAACCATGAGGAAAAGACCCACTCCCAAATAAGCTGGGCAGTGTCCTTCCCCCTATGGTTCATAAGTCCAGCAACCAAAAGTCCTTTAACATGAACCATCCCCTCTCTGCACCCTACTCACAGCTGTTGTCCTTAGTCAGTGCAAGCCCAGAGGTGCCTTTGTACAGTTAACCTGCCATCCTGGGTGGAAAAGGGGGAAAATAAGATGGCACCATACTCACTGTGCTGTCTAGGGACTCACTCATCCCTCCACAGCCACTCTATCCTAAAGTTGGTCTAACATCTAGATTTTAGTATGAGGACCCAGGCCCTAGCCCACTTGGCTTTGGAACCCCTGTCCACTGCCTAGCAAGTGCTATTGAATTGAGAGTGAGTCCCTCAGTCGGGGTCTGCCAAGTACAGTTGTGCTGCCCTCGATTCACACAACAAGGATAACAATGCTTTATTTCTCCTTCCCCAAAAACAAGGAGACTGGGAATCCAACACCAGGCAAAAGTGATCATTTCGGCAAGCAACCCAACATATTTCCAACATACCGTAAAATCCACATGCAGATTCATACATGAAACCTTGCAAGAAAATCTTCCTGAGGCGGGGGTCTGAAGCACCTGCTGCTGGAGGGAAGGAGGGAGCTGTGGGTTGGGATTGAGGGGCACTGGGAATAGGAGGGGGCTGTGGGTTGGGACAGAGGAGAAGGGTGAAGAGGAGTAGGCTCTGGTGGGGAGAGAGGAGCAGTGTGCATAGGAGGGACTAAGGGTTGGGACTGAGGGGCACTGGGAAAAGAGGGGACATGGGTTTAGGCTGAAGAGCATCCTCGTTTGGGGATCCAGCAGGAAAGGGGAAGGCAGCAGGTGATTCTAGTTCCTTAGGAATATTCTCTGTTTGTATGTGTGTGTGTGCAGGGAAGGAACATGCTATATGCCCAGAGGCCTTTATTCTTCCAGGCTGCAAGGACAAAGGGGCTGTCAGGAAGTTGCCCCTTCAAACCCACACAGAAGAAGGCCCTTCTGAGGAAACGGAAAATCCTGAAGAGAAGAAGTAACATCAAAGAGGACTCCAGAAAGACAGTCAAGAGCTTGGTGAGTAGTTTATCACCTGACCAGGGACTTGAACGCTGAACCCTCAGATTAAAAGTCTGATGCTCTACCAACTGAGTTAGCCAGGCTCACAAGGAACCAGAGCAACTTGGTGCAGAGGAAAAGCTAGTGAAGAAAACAAGTGCAAGAAACAATAGGGGAAGCCTGCTGCTCTCACTGGCCTGGTCAATACTACGAGTTTATATTGAATTTAGCAGCATTAAATCGCATTAACCCTGCACCCATCCACACAACAAAGCCTTTTATATCGATATAAAGGGCTCTTAATACCAACATCTGTACTCCTCCCCGATGAGGGGAGTAGCCCTGAAATTGGTATTGCCATGTTGGATTAGAGTTAGTGTGGCTGCAATTCGACGGTATTGGCCTCCGGGCACTATCCCACAGTGTACCATTGTGACTACTCTGGACAGCAATCTGAACTTGGATGCACTGACCAGGTAGACAGGAAAAGCCCCATGAACTTTTGAATTTCATTTCCTGTTTGCCCAGCGTGGAGCGCCGATCAGCTCAGGTGACCATGCAGTCCCAGAATCAAAAAAGAGCTCCAGCATGGACCGTATGGGAGATACTGAAGCTAAGGCTTTTTCTCAGCTCATTTCACCATCCTCTATCCTGCTGGTGTTGAGTTTATCGCAGGTTTTACCCAAAATTGGGCTAGCTAGTAAGTGTAGGGAGGACTAATAACCCACCAGAGTTTGGCAGAAAGCAGCACATTTATTATACTCACAGCTAAGCTCAAAAAAAGAAGGGGGGGAGTGTCACACTCACACTTGCATACTCACGCTCCCAGGACAGGCACAGCAGTGGAGATGTCAGGATTCTGCAAGGTAAGTGTCCCACAGCGCAGCTATGGACAGTGCAATGAAGGTAAGTCTTCCTGAGGCACAGTGAAATACAACGCAGAAATCCACTGGCCAGGCGGTCCGAGCAAAGGGCATTCACTGGAGGTACAAGCCTGTGAGTGCTCTCCTGAGCACATGGCTCCTTCTCCTTTTAAGGACCTGCACCTAATGGTCTGCAACTAGAGATGACTTGGCTGCATCTGGTTGGTCACACTCCACCTTGGGCAGTGTCCATGCTCTGGGGTTGTGAGTGCTGCCTAATTAGAGTCCCAGACACCTTGTCTACCTGGAAGCTCTTCTGCTCTTCAACCAGCCCATTCATCCCTCCAGTAGTCCAGGAGTGAGCGGGAAGGGTAAAGCCACTTCATGGGCATTCAGAGAGGGAGAGGAGACAAAAGCAGGAGCAGGGGAAGTATGACAGACCTTTTGAGCATAGAAATCACTGCTGCTCCTACAACAGCAGGGACAGGCCAGTAGGAGCTGGGAAAATTAAGCCCTCATTGTTTCTGCCTGGATTCAAACCAGAGGCCTTTTACATGTTAAGTAAACATGCTAACCACTACACTACAGAAACTCTGTCCCAGAGTTCTGCCCCGCCCTTCATAAGAACATAAGAATGGCCATACTGGGTCAGACCAAAGGTCCATCCAACCCCACATCTTATCTGCCAACAGTGGCCAATGCCAGGTGCCCCAGAAGAACTGACCCTAACAGGTAATGATCAAGTGATCTCTCTCCTACCATCCATCACCACCCTCTGACAAACAGAGGCTAGGGATACCATTCCTTACCCATCCTGGCTAATACCCATCCATGGACTTAACCTCCATTAATTTATCTGGAAAAAGAAGGAAGAGTACTTGTAGCACCTTAGAAAATGAACAAATTTATTTGAGCATCAGCTTTCCTGGGCTAAAACCCACTTCATTGGATGCATGCAGTGTAAAATACAGTAGGAAGATATATATATATATATATACACACACACACAGAGAACATGAAAAAATGGATGTTGCCATACACACTATAACAAGAGTGAGCACTTAAGGTGAGCTGTTATCAGCAGGAGAAAAAACCTTTTGTAGTGATAATCGGGATGGCCTATTTCCAACAGTTGACAGGAAGGTGTGAGTAACAGTAGGGGACAAATAAACATGGGGAAATAGTTTTACTTTGTGTACTGACCCATCCACTCCCAGTCTTTATTCAAGCCTAATTTAATGATGTTCAGTTTGCAAATTAATTCCAATTCAGCAGTCTCTTGTCGGAGTCTGTTTTTGAAGTTTTTTTGTTGTAATATTGCGACTTTTAGGTTTGTAATCGAGTGACCAGGGAGATTGAAGTGTTCTCTGACTGGCTTTTGAATGTTATAATTCTTGACATCTGATTTGTGTCCATTTATTCTTTTATGCAGAGACTGTCTGGTTTAGCCAATGAAGGAAGGGGCTGGATTCAATGGTTCCTTCCAGTGCTAGGAGATAGGGTACATCCATTATCTTTTTTTTTTCTTACTGCACATCAGACCCAGGACTTCCACCCAGCAGTTCTTGGGGCCCTGGGACAGAACTGAGTTTCACTGGCAGCAGTGAGGAAGAACGGTTGGGACTGAGCTGTCTGGGGAATATTTTAATCCTTATTTAATTTTCAGAGGATTAAATCAATGCAGCTTCCATTTCTCCGTCTTTCCCAAGGAAATAATGTTTCTGTGTGAAGTACTCAAACCTTTTAATAATAAGAAGTGAAATGAAATGGCCACATGATAGCAACAGAATCTAAGAAATTTGTTAGTTTCTAGGGTGCCACACATACTCCTGTTCTTTTTGAGGAAACAGACTAACACAGCTGCTCCTCTGAAACCTAAGAGATGAGAAGCCATGTTCTTGTTCAATGAGCATTGAAGCTGAAAAGGGAGATGTTTTCTCTTTGACTTCTAGGCCCCCACTTCTAATCCACTACACACCCCTTTCCTCCTGCAGCCAGAAAGAGAACCCCACAATCATGCTAGTAGCACCCTCTGACCCTGCAATGAAAGAGAAGCTCTGAGACCCCTGTGCTGTCCCATCACCTCTTTGCTCAAACTGCCCTTGAAACCCAATGGGGTTTCCTTGGGCAGTTTTGACTCACTCCCAGAAAGGGTGCACTTTTAGGAGCAAGTTCCAAATAGTGCAATTAACCAGCCAGAAGGGGCAGCAGATGTCAGTGTAGGAGCCATTGAAATAACTCTGCACTTACTTAGATGCAGACATAACAAGCTCTATGGTTGGTAAACTTACAGAGGCTCTGCTCTTGCTCATGAACTAGCAGCCCATGACCTGTAAACAGCTGCCATTTGAATGCATCTGAAAGTTACAAGGAACAATGACCTGTGTTACAGGAAGGTTAACATTTGTTAGAGCCCCAATTGATACTTTGCGCATGAAGAGAGGTTTGAATGTGACACAGGGAGTTTGGTAAATCTTGGTTATTTTATTTTTGTAACAGGCTCCTATCCATCTCCAGTAGAGTTTTCAGTCCCCATGGCAACTTATTTACCAAATGTAATAGAAACTAGTCCATTCCTCCCAAGTGGATGTGGTTCTTGTTCTTCTGCACATTGTAGCCCATGGAGGCCAAGGACCTGCAAATGTGTCTTCATTTAATTGATGAAAACAAACCTAGACACTTAGAGGATTGGAAGTGATTTCAGCTGGGGGACATGTTTGCTAGGTTTTTACACACTTGTACAGGAAAGCATTGAGTGTGTTTATTCATTTCAGGGACCCCTATTTAGTGGAGCTCCTGAACATACTGGAAACAAAATTATTTTTAATTGGAAGAACAGGTTTGCAAGGGAGCACTTGGATTTGAACCAAAGACCACTTGATCTGCAGTCAAACACTCTACCACTGAGCTATACCCCCATGCCATTTACAAAGGCAAGTCAGTGATCTTAAGGATTTTGAAGGACTGGCTCCGCCTCAGAGAGCTCCTTTTCTATTCCCAGACCACAGGGGTTTTAAAAATGGGGTTTGATTAAACTTTATATATACATGTAGACACCACAGCTTGCACACCCACCAACATAGCTTCCCCCAGTGACATAGCTACCACCTCTCGGGGAGATGGATTAACTGCACGGACGGAACAGCTCTCTCCCCTCCACTTAGAGCATCTTCATTATTTATAAATAGGTGGGAAATAACCTCCTGAATGGACAGGAACCAATTTATCAAATATTGCTGTGTCTGCATTCAATATGGGGAACTGGTCATATTGGGCTAGGTTAGTAGGAGCATTGCAAGCAGATCGAGGGAAGTGATTATTCAGCACTGGTGAGGCCACATCTGGAGCATTGTGTCCAGTTTTCGCGCCCCCCCCCCTCAATACAGAAACAAATTGGAGAAAGTCTAAGGGAAGGGCAACAAAAATGATTAGGGGACAGAGGACTTACAAGAAGAGGCTGAGGGCAGGGCCGCCCAGAGGGGTGGCAGGTGGGGCAATTTGCCCCAGGCCCTGCAGGGGCCCCCATGAGAATATAGTATTCTATAGTATTGCAACTTTTTTTTATGGAAGGGGCCCTGAAATTATTTTGCCCCAGGCCCTCTGAATCCGGTGGGCGGCCCTGCCCAGACCATGGTGCTGTCCCCCCACTCCACCCCCTTCACTCATTCTCCTCCCTCTGAGGCCCCACCTGTGCTCTGCCCTCACTCTCATTTGGCCACTTCCCACACCTGCTCTTCCTCTTTGGCTGAGGCCTGCTGGTCCACCTTTTGCTCACTCCTCTCCTCCCCCAAGGCCTGCTCGCGCCTCTCCACCCTGTACCCCAAGGTCTGCCTGCTGCCCACACCTCTCTGCCCCCTCCCCTGAGACTCACCCTGCTCATTGCCCACACCTCTCTGAGCCCTCCCCTGAGACTCACCATACCCACTCCTCTCTGCCCCCTCCCCTGAGACCCCCCTGCCCACACCTCTCTGCCCCCTCCTCTGAGACCTGCCCTGCCCACACCTCTCTACCTCCTCCCCTGAGACTCACCCTGCCCATTGCCCACACCTCTCTGAGCCCTCCTCCGAGACCTGTCCTGCCCACACCTCTGTGCCCTCTCCCCTGAGACTCACCCTGCTCATTGCCCACACCTCTCTGAGCCCTCCTCTGAGACCTGTCCTGCCCACACCTCTCTGCCCCCTCCCCTGAGACTCACCCTGCCCATTGCCCACACCTCTCTGAGCCCTCCCCTGAGACCCCCCTGCCCACACCTCTCTGCCTCCTCCCCTGAGACTCACCCTGCTCACCACCCACACCTCTCTGCCCCCTCCCCTGAGACTCACCCTACCCACTCCTCTCTGCCCCCTCCCCCGAGACTCACCCTGCCCACCACCCACACATCTCTGCCCCTCCCCTAAGACCTGCCCTGCCCACTGCTTGTACCTCTCTGCCCCCTCCCCTGAGACCCACCCTGCCCATTGCTCACACCTCTCTGCCCCCTCCCCTAAGACTAGCCCTGCCCACCACTTGCACCTCTCTGACCCTCCCCTGAGACCTGCCCTGTCAACTGCTTATACCTCTCTGACCCCTCCCCTGAGGCCGGCCCTGCCCACCACCCACATCTCTCTGCCTGCTCCCCTGGCCTGACCTGCCCACCGCCCACACCTCTCTGCCCCTCCCCTGAGACCCACCCTGTCCACCTCTTTCTTTGGTCATCTGTTGTTATTCATTGAAACATCAAGGATGGAATAAAAAGCTGAGTTTACTCCAGGGTGAGGAAAGAAAGGAGCCACCAACCCTCTGGCAAAGCCCTGGGGATATGGCGGGAAGGGGACTGTCTGAATGATCAAGGCAGGAAATGGACAAGGTACAGCAACGTCATTAACCACGAACACACTCTCCTCATGCTCCAGCCAGAAGGGAAAGGAGCAGGAATTCTTGCTGTTCAGCCATGGACACACTTACACAACGGCACAGCAGTGTGTGCGTTGTGGAAGCTGGTCTGAGGAAACAACTGGAATTGATCACTCAGTGAGAACAGAACTAGAGGGCAGTGAGAGCCACATGTCAAGCAAGTAGTTGTGGCTGAGTGGTTAAGGTGATGGGCTAGAAATCCATTGGGGTCTCCCTGTGCAGGTTCAAATCCTGCCAATTATGGAGGAAGCTGTGGTTCTTCTGCTTTGATGGAGCTGAGTCTTGTCTCATTCTTAAGCTATGTCTAGATGAAAGAGTAACATGGCTTTAGTTAAAGTGTTTTAATTGAACAGCTGTTGCATGTCCACCCTATGCCCTGTGTCACCAGAGCACATCCATGCTAGCATCTCTTGGATGGCCACAGAGAGTAGTGCATTGTGGTAGCTATCCCATTGTGCAACTGGCTGCAGGGTGCTTTGGGAAGGGTTTGCAATGCCTCACAGGCTGGTACAGCATCACATGATACAGTTTTCTGTTCCATGGGCATCCTACTAGATTTCCAGCTGCTTTTCAACTGCAATGTGCATGCTGGGGTAGAGACAGTGTGTGTGGGGAGGAGAGACAGTGTGTGTGTTGCGGAAGAGTGAGTGTGTCGGCACACTGTCTCTAAGTTCAGACAGCTGCTGGAAGCAACCAGTCCTGAGGCAGGGGACAGCCCCAACATCAGCCCCTCTTCTCTCACTGGCTCAGCTCAGCACAGCACAGCACTCTCTGTCACACACACACACATACACGTACACACTGCTGCCTGCTTAGCTCTGTGTCAGGGGTGCTGGAACAGGGGGGTTAGAGGGCCATGGCCCCACCACTCTTTACTGGCTGTTAGGACAAATGATGGAGGGGGGGAAGGGTGCAGTCTTGGGGAAGAGGCGTTCTGTGGGTGTGGCCTCGAGGGGAGAGGTACTGTGAGTGGAGGTCCTTAGGGAAGGAGTGTCATGGGGGTGCCACAGTTCGGATAACAGTGCCCCCCCCCCCACTGTAAGGAAGCTTCTGCCGCCCCTGCTCTGTGTTCACAGAGCGGGAGAGAGCAGCATCCACAGCAGTGATTTGCTCCCCAGGGCTCCGGCAGGGGGGCCTGGGAGGTGATTTAAAGGGCCCGGGGTCCAACTGCACCAGGGAGCCCTGGGCCCTTTAAATCACCAGCCTGGGGAAGACGGGCCGGGCTGGCACAGCGTACTGGCTCTTGCCAGTACCTCATACTGTAACATACCGGCTTACTTTCACCTCTGGAAGGTCCTCACGTGGGTCAATAACTGGTTAAAAGATAGGAAACAAAGGATAGGACTAGATGGTCAGTTTTCAGGATGGAAACAGGTATCTTGTGGTGTCTGTACTGGGACCAGGACTAGTCAACATATTAATAAATGATCTGCTGAACAGTGAGGTGACAAAATTTGCAGATGATCCAAAACTACTGGCTTGCTTCCTAGAATGAACGCTCCTTGAGTGGGGTGATCCACAGGGAGTAGCTCAAACCTCCAAAGTGCCTGGCCAGGGGCAGGACATTAGCACAGCAAGGGAGGGGTGTGGCAGTGACATCACAAAAGCCTTTTGCAGGACCTCAGACTATTGGTCAAAGGTGGTGGGGAGGTGATGACCTCACAGAGAGATGCTGACATCAGCCAGGCAGGAGAGGGGTGAGGGGCCAGGGAAACCTCAGAGACCCCTGTGGCTTTGCTTCAGCAAGTCTCCTTCTCCAGGTCTCTCTTTGAGGACTGAGAGAGTATTCGGGTTCACGTACGTGAGCGCCAGGAGGAATCTCTTTCAAGTTTTCTCCTTCCCTTTGCCTGATTTTACTAGAAAACAGCCATTCCTGTTTAGAAGGTAAGAGCCTCCTCGAGGTTTGAAACCTGTCCAGTCTGATCAGTCTGGAGACAGCTGAATGCTAGGCATGGAAAACATGAGGTTAAGGAGGCAGAATTTTATTCCACACCTGAGATTTTGTCCCTTAGAATCACTGGGGACATTAGGGTTTGTCCTTTTTGTTTCACTTTTTCCTCCATCCATCCCTTCCTCCTTTCTCTTTGTCTCTTGCTTTTGTCCTTTCACCTGTTCCCCTCCCAACACCAAGAGTAAAGTGTGTGTGTGTGTGTGTGTGTGTGCGTGTGTGTGTGTGTGTTGCGGGGGAGTGCTCTGTAGCTCCCACTCTGGGAGGTCCACCCAAAAATGTGCGGCTGAGATAATGCTCAGGCAGTGATCCCCACCGGTGACCTGGGCCATACTTTGGGCTCTCTGGTGAGAACCCTCAGCCTCCCATCCTGAGTCTCTACCCTGATTGGTTGAGCAGGGGATTATTGACAAGGAGGAGACTCAGGTCCTTGTTCTTCTCTTTTAAGACCAAGTAAATAAGTCGTAACCAGTCATATGTTTGAAGAATTTTGCTGCTTCTCTGCATTAATGGTCTCTGAGCAGTTCGTGATTCTCTCTAACATTGCAGTTCTCCTCAGATACTTGCTGAATAATTACTGTGCACTGTTGTTGGTCTTGAGCTCACGTGAGAGCACTTTACTCAGGTCATTCCATGTATGAAATTCAAGATCTGATGGTTAGTTTCAAAATCAGGGCTCTTGAGTCCTTTTCCCTACTCTGCCACTGACTGGCTGTGAGACCTAAGACAAGTCAATTCTCCTTTCTCAGCCTTAGCTTCTCCCTCTTTCAAGTAGGGATAATAATGATTCGGTCTTACCTACCTCAACACACACACTGTCTCTCCTCGCACACAAACAGTCTCTGCAGTTGAAAGGCAGCTGGCAATCTAGTAGGATACCCGTGGAACAATGGGATAGAGAAACCTGAATCACTGAAAGTACAGCCATGAAGACAAGACACACCAGCCTTTCCTAGCTGGCAAAAATCATACCTCCACAGAAAGACCCCTATGGTGTCATACCCCAGCTCCCTAAGCCCTCAGCCACAACCACTTAACACAGGGGCCTTTCTACACTCTGGTTCTGTTCTCACTGAAGAGTCATTTCCAATTGTTTGCTCAGACCAGCTTCCCCAGCACACTCACTGCTGTGCAACTCTGTACATGTGGCCATGGCTGAACAGCAAGAATTCCTGCCCATTTCCCTACTGGCTGGATTATGGTTAGAGTGTGTTTGTGGTTAATGATGTCACTGTAGATTGTTCTTTTCCTGCCTTGGGAATTCAGACAGTCCCTTTCCCAACATATCTCCAGCACATCAGACCCTGGCTGGGTCTCCTGCGCAGTGGAAAACATCCCTTGTTTGGTGCTGCCAAGGGGAACGTGCAGAGCTGAGACGCCCCTCAGCTTGGATCAAAGGGGGATGTTGGATGGAATTTATCACACAACGCTCCCTGCTCCCCAGAGCCCCATGGGGAGAATCTAGAGAAGGGAGAGTCATTTCTCCCCTGCACTCCCAGAAGAGCTGCTAGGACTCCTTCCTGCCAGCTACTCACCCCTGGTTTCCTCCTCAGCTCCTGGGATCTTTCTGCTCCAAAGGCTCCAGAGGCCTGGGGTGGGGAAGGCGGCACTGCACAGTCTGAAACACAAGGGAGGTTTCTGGGATTGAAGGAAGGAGCAGAAAATGGAGAGGAAAGAAACAGAGAGAAAACGCCTCATCTCTCTCCCCTCCCCGTCCCAGCAAGAAATGTTATCAAGGATCAGCATTAGGGGAAATGGTGCCCTGGGCAAAACTTGTACTTTAGCACTTCCCCATAGGCCCTGGACGATCCTCCTCCCCCTTTCCCCCCAGCTCCTGCACTCCCAACCCTTGCACCTCCTTCACCCCTATCTCCTGCCCCCTCTTGTGCCCTAACCCCTACACTGTGTCCCCTTTGCCCTTAAGTCCCACACTCCCCTCCTGCGCTACCAGGCACTGCCCCTCTCCTGCCCCCCTTCACCCCTAACCCCTGCACCCCCTCCTGCACCCACGTGGGGACACTGACCTGTGTGCATGGAGCAGCTAGCATTGCTGCCCGCTTCTCCCTGGAAGGCTGCTCCTACAGGCACCCCTAGGACCTGCGGGGGTGGGGTGCGGGGGCAAGAAGCGACATCATCCGAGCTCCCTGCATCCAGGTCGCTTTCCTCAGCCAGGCTGCATAAGGGGAGGGCAGAGAGCAGCAGCTTCTGATGCTCCCCTCACAGCACAGCCCAGGTGGGGAAAGTGACCAGGATGCATGGAGCACATAGTGTTGCTCCTCTCTCCCCCCAACTCCCTATGGGGCCATGGAGGAGCACTGGGGCAGGGGAGAGCAGTGAGCACCTTTGCACTGGCACACAGTGCCCTTTGACCCCCTGGAGCCCTGGGCGGCTGCTGGGGGACCCCACCCCTAAGGCCAGCCAGGCTCCCCAGCACAAATAGCAGAGAACACAGAAAGACTGGCCACACACTGAGCAGCGGTAGCCTGGGAAGCACATAATGGAGACTCGGGGGGGCTCAGCCTCCCCAAACCTTGTGTCACCAAGGGGCAGTGGAGCCCATGACTAGGGACCCAGGAGAAATTAGGTCCCCCTGGAAAAGTCTCCCCCATGTCAGCCCCAGGGCTGGAGGAGCTCTCACTCCGTGCTACGGCCCGGGGGCTGCAGAAGGGGCACAGAGCTTCTCTGGTCTTGGGGACACAGCGGGGCAGGGGTAAAGGAGTGACAGGGTGGGGCTAGTGGGGGAAGTGGTGGAACAGAGGTGACATAGTGGATGGGGCCGTGGGTGGAAGGTGTGGCAGGGGGCAGAGCCACAGACAGAAGTGAGGGGGCCTAGTTCCAGTGCTGGGGGCCCTGCACTTGTTCTCCCTTTCCCTGGGCTTTGGCATCACTAGCCCCTGCTTAACGTGTAGGGTTCAGTGGTCCCCAAAATGTGGGGCATGACTCCTAGGGGAACAAAGAGGAAGATTCATAGGGGCACCTCAGGGGCTGAGCCAGCCCCCATGGGGGGAGCACCAGTCAACCCGACTCTGTCCCAGCTCTTTTCCAACCCCACCCTCAGCCTGGGCCCCTGACTGCCAGCTCGGCCTTGACCCCCTTACCCCTGTCTGCACCCCTTTCTTCAGCAAGCAACACCCCACTCCCAGCCCCAGTTTTCAACTGTGGCTCCGAGGGCCCACAGCCATGGATAAGAGGGCACAGTGTGAAATGTTTGGGGACCACTGCTTTAGGGTGACGTTCTGAATCACTTCTATGCAGTCCAATAAAAGCTATTCCTCACCCATCAGGACCGACTAAGTATGTTCTGCTGCCCTTCACTCATGCAGGAAGGATAATAACATTTCATACCACTCAGTGCTAAAGTGATTTGTAACCCGCCACCAGCTAAAACTGGTCATTTTGTGGAAGCGGCCCCATGATGCTGCATACCTAGGCAGAGTAGGTGTGTCTATGCAAACATGGTCTGTTCCTGAAGCCTTTCCCACAGCTGGTCAGTACGTGTGAGGGGGGAGCTCATTCAGCCCCTGCTTCCGCTTAGTATTTAAAAATACCTTAGTGTCCCTATCTCTGCTGGCCTTAGATTTCTCATCCTGTCCATTTTCTAACATCTCAGATGAGGTGGCCAAGTGGTTAAGGTGATAGACTGCTAATCCATTGTGCTGTGCATGCATGGGTTTGAATCCCATCTTCATTGGATGCATTTAGTCTTCACTCCTCCTTTCTAGACAACCATCTCCTCCTTTGGTACAATGGCAGATCAAACAATGTTGTGTCCTGCCATACAAAAGCCTGCTTAGAAACCTCTTTGCTTTAAATAAAATGTCTAAATCTCAGATTTCTAATAAAAAATTTCTCTAGTCCTGTATGTCTTAGTTTTTATCTCAAAAGGTAACAGCCTCAAAATCTCCCCCAAACACCCTGAGACCTCCCCAAATTATTAAAATACCCCAGTTCTCAGCAAGGCCATGACAGTGACTCACAGCTAGAGTGTCTAGGCTAAGCTGTTCTGAAGGAGGCAACTCAAACATTTTCTCCCTACTTCCCTTGGCAAGGTCTGACTGGGAAAACAAAATTCCCCAAACTGAAAATTTTCAGCTGAAAAACCAGTACTAGCTATTTGGGGACTTTGGTCTGAATGTATTATTATTATTATCTTCTGATTTATGAATCAGTTTTGTCATACAGGTGTGTTTCCAGCTGTTGATTTGTGGGGGAGAGATGCCAAGTCATGATGTCTCTTCCCCTCTTTCATAGTTTCTTCCAACTTTCTAGAAAGCTCTTTTGCTATGATGTGAGTCAAGCAGTGTCCATTGTTGCTGTGTTATCTCGGTGAAGTCTGCATTGTTCACGGTTCCTGGGATAGTCCTTGGGACTGTAGCCACCTTTAATGGGCCAGCAGTGAGTCTGGCTCCTCAATTTTTGCACCTGAAAGGCTGGTGGGGGGCATTTCCCAACCTCATAACATATTTCTATAATGCACACAGAGCAAACTTCATAACTTCCCAAACCAATGTGAGCACACAGAATGCAAGAAGACATTAAGGTTCAACAGATGAACAGTTCAAGATTTTTAAAATGATACCTCACCAGGCAGACTGTGTTCAAATGTATCATCACTATATGAGAGTGGTGAATATGGGGCTTGCAGGGTGCTGCTTTAAGCACAGCGTGCCACACCTGGGCTTCCATTGCAATGGGAACGTACCCTTAGAATCCATCTCTCCCGGGATAAAGATGGCAGCATGGCTGGCCTGGGTCATCTGACTTGGGCTCATTATGCTAAAGCTGAGAGGCTAAAAACTGTGGTGCAGATATTTGTGTTCACACTGAAGCCTGGGTTCAGAAACCCTCACCCATCGTGGGGTCTCAGAGGTTGGGCTCAAGTCCATATGTCTGCACTGTAATTTTATAGTCTTGCAGTCCAAGTCCTATAACCCTGAGTCAGCTGACCCGGGCTTTGAGACAGGTGACCTGGGTGTTTTAATGATAGTGTAGACATAACATTAGGGCAGGTCTAGGAGCCCAGAAGGTTGGGAGGGAGTTTAGCAAGTGGAAATGGTAAAACCGCAGGGAAGTATTACCCTGGACTCATGGCAGTTCTCCATTGGTCTGTCTGCTTTTCAGGCAGGGATAATAACTGCCAGTGGTGCCCTGTTGAGTGGTTTTTGGGGCACCTTCTCTTGGCTGTTGTCAGAAGGACCTTTGGTCTAGCCCAGTGTGGGTTTTCTTATGGTTTAAATTACACACACAGGCTGCCAGATCTGTGGCCAGCTCATTTAGTTTATGCAGAGGGTTGAGTCCTGCTTTGTGCCCAGTGTCTGAGAATGAAAATCCTAAACCACCCTGTGAAATAACGAATGCAGCAGGATGTGCTATTGTCCCTGCCCCAAAGCAGGCAGACCAATGGAGAAATGCCATTGAGGCCAGGGTAATACTTCATTGCGGTTTTACCTTTTTTGCTTGCTAAACTCCCCCCAACTTTGAGGGGGCCCAGAGCCCAGTATTGAGCCTGAGCTGAGACATCTACACTGCAAATTTACCACCCCACGGCCAAAGCCTCGGGAGCCTGAGCTGGCATGGGGCAGCCCTGGGTGTTTCATTGCAGCGTGGACATAGCGTAGTATTATGTCTGCACTGTCATAAACACACCCAAGTCACTATTCTGAAACCATGGGTCAGTTGATTGAGGCTTGTGGGGCTCATGCTGCAGGGTTATAAAATTACAGTGTAGACACTTGGGCTTGAGCCCAGCCTCCGAGACCCCACAAGGGGTGAGGGTCTCCTAACCTGGGCTCCAGTCTGAGCCTAAATGTCTGCACTGCAGTTTTTAGCCTCACAACCTGAGCCCCAGGAGTCCAAGTCAGATGATCCAGGCCAGCCGGGCCACACTGCTTTTATTACGTTATAGATGCCCTCTCAGGGTGTGTCTACATTGCAATGTAAGCCCAGGGTTAGCAGAAGTCATGTCAGCAGCCCCAACGCATAAACATAAACCAAGAGGAAAAGACCCACCCCCCAAATAAGCTGGGCAGTGTCCTTCTCCCTACGGTTTTTAAGTCCAGCAACCACAAGTCCTTTAACATGAGCCATCCCCTCTCTGCACCCCACTCACAGCTGTTGTCCTTAGTTAGTGCAAGCCCAGAGATGCCTCTGTAGAGTTCACCTGCCACCCTGAGTGGAAAGGGGGGAAAATAAGAAGGCACCATACTCACTATGTTGTCTAGGGACGCACTCATCCCTTCACTGCCAGCCTGTCCTAAAACTGATCTAATCCCTAAATTTTAGTATTAGGACCCAGGCACTGGCCCATTTGGCTTTCGAACCCCTGTCCCCTGCTTAGCAAGTGCTATTGAACTGAGTGTGAGTCCCTCAGTCGGGGTCTGCCGAGCACAGTTGTGCTGCCCTCAATTTACACAAGGATAACAACGCTTTATTTCTCCTGCCCCAATAACAAGGAGACTGGGAATCCAACACCAGCCAAAGTGATCATTTCAGCATGCAATCCAACATATTTCCAACATACTGTAAAATCCACATGCAGACTCATACACGAAACCTTGCAAGAAAATCTTCCTGAGGGGGTCTGAAGCACCTGCTGCTGGAGGGAAGGAGGGAGTTGTGGGTTGGCACTGAGGGGCACTGGGAATAGGAGGGGGCTGTGGGTTGGGAGTGAGGGGGCAGTGGGTTGGGACAGAGGAGAATGGTGAAGAGGAGTAGGCTCTGGTTGGGAGTGAGAAGCAGTGTGCATAGGAGGGTCTGAAGTTTGGGATTGAGGGGCACTGGGAAAAGAGGGGACATGGGTTTAGGCTGAAGAGTGTCGTCATTTGGGGATCCAGCAGGAAAGGGGAAGGCAGCAGGTGATTCTAATTCCTAGGGATATTCTATGTATTTGTATGTGTGTGTGTGTGTGTGTGCAGGGAAGGAACATGCTATATGACCAGAGGCCTTTATTCCTCCAGGCTGCAAGGACAGAGGGGCTGTCAGGAAGCTGCCCCTTCAAACCCACACACAAAAAGTCCCTTCTGAGGAAAGGGAAAATCCTGAAGAGAGAAAGTTATGTCAAAGAAGACACCAGAAAGACAGTTTAAGATCTTGGTGAGTAGTTTATCACCTGACCAGGGACTTGAACCCTAGACCATCTGATTAAAAGTCTGATGCACTGCCAACTGAGCTTGCTAGACTCGCAAAGTAAAAGAGCAACTTGGTGTGGAGGAGAACTAGTCAAGAAAACAAGAGTGGGAAACAGTAGGGAAAACCTGCTGCTCTCTCTGGCCTGGTGAACACTACAAGTTTATATCTAATTTAGCAGCATTAAATCGCATTAACCCTGCACTCGTCCACACAACAAAGCCCTTTATATCGATATAAAGGGCTCTTAATACCGATATCTGTACTGATGAGGGGAGTAGTGCTGAAGTCGGTATTTGCCATGTTGGATTAGGGTTAGTATGGCCGCAATTCTGCGGTTTTGGCCCCCTTTGAGCTCTGCTTGCAAAGGCAATTAAGTCAGTGTTGTTTCAAATTCCTGCATTCTTTATTACTTCATCATAGAAACAGGGGGACAGTGCCACAGTAGCCCAGGAGGGGTGAGGGAGGAGGGAAGCAACGGGTGGGGTTGTTGCAGGGGCACCCCCTGGAATGGCATGCAGCTCTTCATTTCTGTGGGACGTCTGGGGCTCTGACCCAGAGTGGCCATTTGCCTCTCTTGTTCTTTAGTAGGCTTGCCTGATAGTCTGGACAGGACTTACTCTCCCTTTAGACAAAACTCAAAGAAGGGAATGACCTGGGGAGTTATTCCCATTTTTGTCCATGCACCCCTGGCCAGCCTCACCGAGGCCGGCCAGGAGCATCCATGACAGCAGCAGATGGTTCAGTATAACTGGTAACTGTCACTGTCAACTTGCAAAGCAGCAGACGGGACGGTATGGCTGGTAACCATCTGTCATGGTATAATCCCCACTTTGAATCTTAGCGTCCCAAAGATGGGGCACCAGCATGAATTCCTCTAAGCTCAATTACCAGCTTAGAACCTGTAGCCCTGCCACCAACCAGGAATTCCAGTGCCTGGTACACTCTGGTCCCCACAAAACCTTGCCCGGGGACCCCCAAGACCCAGACCCTCTGGATCTTAACACAAGGAAAGTAAACCCTTTCCCTCACCATTGCCTCTCCCAGACTTCCCCTCCCTGGGTTACCCTGGAAGATCACTGTGTGATTCAAACTCCTTGAATCACTAAACAGAGAGGACAATTCACCTTCCTCCCTCCTTCTCTCTCCCCCTCCCAAACTCTTCCTGAGAGAAAGTAATCTTAACACAGAGAGAAATTAGCCTCTCTCTCCCTCTTCCCTCCTTTCTCCCCAACAATTCCCTGGTGAACCCAGACCCCGTCCCCTGGGATCTCACCAGAATAAAAAAACAATCAGGTTCTTAAACAAGAAACTTTTAATTAAAGAAAGAAAAACAGTAAAAATTATCTTTGTAAATTTAAGATGGAATATGTACAGGGTCTTTCAGCTATAGACACTGGGAACACCCTCGCAGCCTAAGTATACAAGTACAAATTAGAATCTTTTCAGCAAAATACCAATTTGAACTCCTTTCAGCCAAATACACATTTGCAAATAAAGAAAACAACCATAAGCCTAACTCGCTTTATCTACCTAGTACTCACTATTCTGAACTTATAAGAGCCTGTATTGGAGAGAAACCTGGTTGCACGTCTGATCGCTCTGAGGCCCCAGAGTGAACAAGAACCAAACACTAACAGCACACACATAAACATCCCTCCCTCAAGATTTGAAAGTATCCTGTCCTCTGATCGGTCCTCTGGTCAGGTGACAGCCAGGCTCACTGATCTTGTTAACCCTTTCCAGGCAAAGAGATATGAAGCACTTCTGTTCTATTAACTCTTACTTATCTGTTTATGACAGCTCCCCTGGCTCCCAAGTTTGAGGGGAGGGGGGAACCGCCCCACAGCACTCGCCGGCAGCATGGCTGGGAGCCAGAGGAGTGGAGCATGCAGTGAGTGCGGGGGGCAGGGCTGGGGCGGAGCAGGGGCGGGGGGGGCCATGGCAAAGAGCCAGGCAGCCCCCCCTGCAGCAGCTCCCCACCCCAGCTCACCTCCGCTCTGCCTTCTCCCCTGAGCACGCTGGCGCCGCTCCACTTCTCCTGCCTCCCAGACTTGTGGTGCCAATCAGCTGTTTAGTGCGGCAAGCCTGGGAGGGGAGGAGAATTAGAGTGGGGGCAGCTTGCTCGGGGAGAAGACAGAGCAGAGGTGAGCTGAGACAGGGAGCGGTTCCCCTGCATGCCCCCACCCCCGTTACTTGCTGCGGGCAGCCCTCTCCCTGCACCCCCCAGCCCCCTGCCCCAGCTCACCTCCACTCCTACACTGCCTCTTCCCCCAAGACCCATCCTCCTGCTCGCTGCTCTCAGCCCCCTCCCCACCCTCACTCACCCTTACGGTCATTACAGAGTGGCAAGGTAGAGCTCTCCCATTTTTAAAAGTCCTGGGGTGTTGTTCCCCCGTGTTCAGGCACCACTGGGGCCCTGCACTTCACGCAGCTCTCCCTGATTTCAGCTGTTAGTGAGGGAGCCTCACTGCTAGCGCAGACTCGGCAGTTTCTTGGATGAGAGACACTGTCCCAAAGCAGGACTAATGCTTAGACCTGGTGATTAGTGATTTCAGATCTGTTGGCCTGCAGTAAGACTCTACAGTGAGTGTCAGTCAGCTCTGTTATTACACAGGGAAGAACAAAAGGGTCAAATGGTGCCTGGAATCCTTAAGAAGAATCCACCCCACCGAGTACAACGCTTGCTGATACTGGCTCTTAATCCCACTGAGAATGTTTTGGGGTCACTCCTTGCCTTTATCAACCTAGGGGATTAAAAGATGAGCAATTAACAGTGGTGTAGTTGGTTAGTGCACAGTACTTATAGAGCAGTACTGAGAGGAACTATGCTGAGGTTATGAGTTCAAGCCTCACCTAGAGCACTGGTTTTCATCAGCCAAATGGCTTCACCCCCTCATTTGGCCCTAGGGAAAGTAGAATTCCAGCCCTGGGGACATTGAAGCAGGGTAGGAATCAAAAATGCCCCCTTCCCTTATTAGCTCCTCTCCAGAGTGCAGGTCAGAATCTACAATCCTTTCTCCCCCACCAGCCCCTGTGCCAGGATCCCTCAAGCAGAGCCTGGAGTCCTGCCCATCCTTGACCACTGAGCCTGGAGGGAGAGGAGCAAGGAGCCATTGTTAGAGGGCTTTGGCTTTCCCTTCCCCTACCCACTTCCCTGGCTTTTGTCGCACAGACAGCAAGCAGCAAAAGACCAGAAGTCCGAAGCGCAGACAAAGGGATGTTTACTGGGGTTAGTTTCCAAGCAAGCAGATTCCAAAGCCCTTCATACCAGTCAGGCTGATCTCTATACACCGACAGAGTCTGTTCCCCTGTGTTCCCTGCCCAGCTCTGACACCACAGAGCGTTTACCCCACATCCCTACAGACAATTCTTTCCTGGGTGCTGGCTGGTGAGTCTTGCTCACATGCTCAGGGTTTAGCTGATCACCATATTTGAGGTCAGGAAGAAATTTTCCTCCAGGGCAGATTGGCAGAGACCCTGGGGGGGTTTCACTTTTCTCTGCAGCGTGAGGCACGGGTCACTTGCTGGATGATTCTCTGCACCCTGAAGTCTTTAAACAACGAGTTGAGGACTTCAATAGCTCAGACATAGGTCAGGGGTTTGTTACAGGACTGGGTGGGTGAGAGTCTGTGGCCTGCGTTGTGCAGGAGGTCAGACTAGATGATCATAATGGTCCCTTCTGACCTTAAAATCTATGAGTCTATGAGCTCTGACACTGCAGAGTGTTTACCTCACGTCCCCCTTCCCAGCTCCGACACTGCAGAGCCTTGCCTGTGTCCCTGTTCCCCGTTCCCTATTCCTACCCCCCGTTAGCAAGCATGATGCCAATTTCCCCACCCACTGCCTCTTTGACCCCAGTTTATACAGTAATATTCTCAGCGAGACCTTAACCAATCATTTTACTGAAATGTAATTAACCAATTCTAACCTATTGTAACAGAATTCTCTAACCAATTACATCCCACTCCCCTAATTAACTTACACCCAGCAAAATTAATTCTGCTGCAGACAGAAAGAATAAGAGGACCAGACAGATTGACAACAGAAAAGCTGGGGCCATAAAGATAAACCCTACAGAAATGACGGTTTCACAACCACAACCATTGAGAAGGGATTTCTTGCCAGACCGGATGCTCCCTTAAGATCTGGTTCTTTATCTGGTGGTGATGGGCACTATTGGGACAGGATCGTCTTCCTAACAGCCCAACCCCACCTTAGTTCAGTGTGGCGGGTTTGGGAGGTGAGGATGTGACCCTTCACTTCCCAGCATATGGCTGCCCCTGCTGTTTAGCCAAAGGCCTTAGCCTACTGTCAAGGATTTTTCCCCACTCTGAACTTTAGGGTACAGACCTGGGGGACCTGCATGGACTCTTCTAAGCTTAATTACTAGCTTAGATCTGGCAACACTGCCACCATCCAGAAGTTATTGTCTGGATCACTCACTGTCCCCCCAAAACATTCCCCTCCCTGGGCACCCTTGAGAGGCTTCAGCAATTCCCTGGTGAACACAGATCCAAACCCCTTGGATCTTAAAATAAGGAGAAATTAATCATCCCCATTCCTTTCCCCCCACCAATCCCTGGTGAGTCCAGACCCAATCCCCTTGGATCTTAAAACAAGGAAAAATCAATCAGGTTCTTAAAAGAAAAAACTTGTAATTAAAGAAAGAAAGATAAAAATCCTCTCTGTAAAATCAGGATGGAAAATACTTTACAGGGTACTCAGATTTATATAGCCCAGAGGAAACCCCTCTAGCCTTAGGTTCAAAGTTACAGCAAGCAGAGGTAAAATCCTCTCAGGAAACAAGGATCATTTACAAGTTGAGAAAACAAAAATAAGACTAACACGCCTTGCCTGGCTAATTACTTACAAGTTTGAAACATGAGAGACTGATTCAGAAAGATTTGGAGAGCCTGGATGGACGTCTGGTCCCTCTTAGTCCCAAGAGCGAACAACCCCCAAAACAAAGAGCACAAACAAAGACTTCCCTCCACCAAGATTTGAAAGTATCTTGTCCCCCTATTGGTCATCTGGTCAGGTGTCAGCTAGGTTTATGGAGCTTCTTAACCCTTTACAGGTAAAAGAGACATTAACCCTTAACTATCTGTTTATGACACCTACGAACAAGGGCTCAGACTCTCCTAGGGAGAGAAGGCCCAGACACAGGCAGACTGGGATTTTGGTTCTTTGGTTTATACCCTTGTCACTAGCTAAGTGATAAAAATACACCTAAATTCTTAAAGTCTAGGCCTGAACAAGCAGCCTGAATAGCTCTATTCTAACAGCCATCGGTAACTGTGGAAAAATGATCTATTCGGGGTTGTCTCCAGACATTTTGGTTCCCTACACAGCACCCCGTCCCCCAGCCCGAGCTGGCAGAGCGGTGCAGGCTGGGGCCAGGTCACCCAACTCCCCCTCCACAGCCCCCTGCCCCAGCTCACCTCCACTCCACCGCCTCCCCTGAATGCGATTTTTAGTGCCCCCAACCACTTAGCACCATAGGCGGCTGACTAGTTCACCTAGCGGTTGCACCGGCCCTAGACACTGCCTGTCAGCAGGATTTCTCCTCCTCCTCAGTGAGACTAAATCTCCGCACCTAAAGAGCCAGTCCATCTGCTGCACCACAATCCCTCATGCCTGAGACTCCCTGCCAAAGCCCTGCACTCGGCTCCAGATAATTAAGTCTCACATCTCACTGGGAACTCCACTTCTTGTGCCCAGAGAGTCTCGGCCCCCCTCAGTAGCTGACCTGAGAAACACAATGTCTCCATAAGCAGCAAAGAGTCGTGTGGCACCTTATAGACTAACAGACGTACTGGAGCATGAGCTTTCATGGATGAATCCCCACTTTGTCGGATGTATTAGTGTCTGCCTTTTCCAAAGAAATTCCTGGAGGGCCTTTTCTTGTGTGATCACGTGGCCTAATGGATAAGGCTTCTGACCTCAGATGAGATCATTGAGGGTTTGAGTCCCTTCATGGTTGTGCTGGTGCACTTTTACCTTCGTGCTGAAAGTCCTGCTCCCTTCAGGGCTGGAACCTCTTCTTGGCTGCTCAGACCAATGCTCTGCCTTCAGCTAGAGCCCTGGGAAGGAGTTGGGGGTTGGGTGTCACAAAGGCTGGGGCAGAAGTCTCAGGTGCTTCCAGTCTAGCCTTTGCCCTTCCTGACTTGACAAAGAAAAGGGGCGGCTGCCCGGGCTAGTGTGTAGAGCAGTTTCCCCCTTCCAAATGTGCGCCAGTCCCTGTGTTTGAGGGGGTTTGCTATATAGCACCTTCGGAGCCTGGGTGTTTCTCTGCTTCTCGCCAGCTCAGGAAAAGCCTCTTGGGGAAAAATCTCCTGCCCCACTGCAAAAGTGAGCACCTTGAGTGGGACCAGTCAGAGGCCCCACCATGGAGTCTGGCCCTGCCTTCCTACCATCTTGTGATGTTGGCCACAGAGCATCAGCAGCTGCCCCGTGTGCTGGTGACCTTCAGTGGGTGTTCAGCATGGCAGGGAGAAGGCTGGCTGGGTGTTTTTGTGCATGTTTGAAGGCCACACCTAGGCATGGTCCTGCCCTCCTCTAGCCCTGACCTCAGTTGCTCTGTGGCTTTTAAGCCTTCCCTTGGAGCTGTCAGCACCACCTGCCTCTGCTCTAGGTGCCCAGAGGAGGAGAGGTGTGTGGGGTCACTTTTACAGATGCCCCTTCCCTGGTACTGCCCTGGCTCAGCTGCTCAGAGGAGCTTCCATCCCCCAATCCCTGCCTAGCAGCCCTCTGGCACCATTCCTGAGGGCTACCCTGCCTCACTTTCTTCCTACCATATTGGGAAAGACAGTTCTCATTATTAAGGGTCAGGTGGGCCAACTAGGGGTGGAAGCCCATTCAATGTTTTCCTACTGCAGAGCCCAAGATCAGTAACTTAGTTTGGGTGCAAGCACTGCTGTGCTCCCAGAAAACAAGCCACCCCTTCACAAAGAGGAACGACAGGGCCTGCCAAAGCCTGGGATTGAACCAGGGACTTTTAGATCTTTAGTCTAATGCTCTCCCAACTGAGCTACTTTGGCAGCTGCATGACAGCCTTTTGGCCTGTTGCTTCTCTGTCTGGGATGTTTTTGTCAGCAGTTGCACACAAAAAGGAGAGGAAAACAAACGGCTGCTTCATACCCCCACCGGAGGAACCGGGCACCTTTAGCTGTGGTGAGTAAGAAGTGTCTGTTGGCTGGCAGGGCTTGTTCCCGAGCAGCTGGAACAGCAGCTGCTGCCTCCCTCCAGGCTGTGGGAAATGCTCATTGACTGGCTGCATGGGCGGATGCTGCTCCGTGCTCTGGAAAGCATCTGTATTGCTCTGTCAACCCCCCATCTTCACTGTGCCAGTCTGGTAAGGTCCCAAGTGCCCCCTCCGGCCTGGCAGCTGAGAGTCTGTGCAGACATCAACCCCCCTGCCAGCCCCACAGGCAGCAGCAGTGCCAGCCCCACCCCCCAGCACCACAGGGGCACTCAATGCACTTCCTGTGGGGAAATGGCTCCTTGGCATCCTGCTGCTAGAGAGACAGGAGAGAGCAGTGTCTGGCTCACCTTGGGGGAGAGAAGAGACCTGATGAGTGTGGATCTCCCTCAGCCTCCCCCGCAATGCTGGTCAGTTGTATTGTCACTGTCATAGCCAGCGTTTTCCTTCAGCGCTGGCCCTAGAGGGGCCTGGGGTCAAGGACAAATCCCCTCTTTCATCCCCATGCCTTGCCCCACCCGTCCCATCTCTTCCCACCCTGCAACTTCCTGCACCATTCCTCAACCTCCCCAACCTCTTCCCGTCCCTGCTCATCCCCCTCCCCACCCAGTGCCTCCTGAACCCCACTGATCACTGGCAAGTGGGAGGTGCTCAAGGGGAATAGGAGGAGCTTGTCAGCAAGGCCTGTAGTGGGCAGGGGAGGAGCTGGCTGCCAGTGAGTCCTGAGTACCTATTTTTTCTCAGCTGGTTCTTCAGCCCCATAGCTCCCATGGAGTCGCTGACTTGGCTTCCTTCGTACTCTAGAGAGAGGAGCAGAACCAGGGCTATGGCTGATCTATGGGGCACCAGGTGAGTGGCAGAGGCTTCAGGTGCTGAGAGTTTGCCTGACCCCCCAGGGACACAGTGTGAGTGGTGCCCCAGGGATCTCTATGAAAGGAGCAGAACAGGATTTACTTGGGGTGGGGAAAGAATTGAAAACGTCTCAGGAGGTGGTACAGAGGTGTTGCCCGTGTGAGAGACTGGCCAAAACACAGGCAATGCTGTGAGCAGGATTCAAACCTGCACAGGAAAACCCTATTATACTTCGACTCCCACATCTTAACCACTTGGCTATCATAGCTGTGAGTGAAAAACTGCCCCAATGCTAGAGAAACTGGTAAAGGATCACAATGCTCAGGCGTGAAGTCATCTGAACTACAGAATTCCCACTGCAAACCTGGCTCCCAAAGCACAGGGGGGATTTGGGGTTTGTTCTCTTTGCCTAGCCATGTGCAGTCGCACAGAGAGTGCGTTTAAAAGTCTCCCCTCCCACACAGCAGGAATGGGAAATGATTCTCAACTTGAAGCCTGATGTAAGGTGACCAGACGTCCCGATTTTATCAGGACTGTCCTGATATTTTCTTGTTTGTCCCGCATCCCGACCGATGTTTGGTCGGGACCCTGGACAAACAAATAACTTTGTCCTCTTCTCCGGCACACAGGCATAGTCTGGAGGGATACTTGCCCCCCCCAACTCCAACCCCTCATTCCAAACTACCTGACCACTGAAGGAAGGGGTGTTGGGGAAATTCGGGGAAGGGGGTGCACAGCCGCCTGGCTGGGGGGCGTAAAGGGAATGCCCAGTTTCACTGAATTGAGTCTCCTACTGCAGCACCTCAGTAGGTTACATCAGAGAGGAGCTGCAGAGTCTAGGCAGTGGGATGCCTGTGCCTTTAAGAGCCCAGCCCTGGGAAGCCCATGCTGAGAGGTGCTGCCTGTGAGAAGGGAAATAAAAAATCCCTCTGCTCCCCCCACCCATGTTTGCAAACACTGGAGTCTCAGCCCACCAGGATAACTGTTACCCCTCTGTCCCTGCCTGTGCCAGGGTTTAACCATCTGGCAGCGCCTCCCCCTGGGCTTAACTCCGGCTCCTTCTCCCCTCCCTGACTTTGCCCTTCAGTCCCTCTCCTAACTCTGCCTCCAGCTGCTTGACCCCCCGACCAGTCAATTTCCACTCCCTGCTCAGACCCTGGCCACCCCTTCCTCTGATTTGCCCTCCTTTGCCCCTTTTTAATCCCTGTAAAAAGTAGGGGGTGCTGGGTCCCATTCTCTGAAGGGAGGGCTGGGCGCCTGGCCCCTGCCTGCCCAGTGCTCAAAGTGCCCCATGATCTTGTGGATGTTTGCTGAGTGCTGCAGGGTCACCCGAAGGGGGAGAGAGATGCAGTTAGGAGGTGATGCAGCCAAGGGTGCCTCACCCAACACTGAGATGCAGCCACCTCTGGGGTGAGTTACACAAGTCAGCAAATGAATTTGGAACAAGAAATGCACTGAAAGGACCGAGGCAGCTGCAGGAGGTGGAGAAAACCAGAAAAAGCAGTATCCCTGGATCCCAGCCCTGCCCCTCCCCTAATCTACCCCCTAACCTCCACACCCCTCCCACATGTGAGGGGAGAACCCAGGAGTCCTGGTCCCCAGCCTTGCCACTCCCATATTTTGATATGGCTACATCCAACAGCTGCCCCCACAATTGCAGAGCAGTGCCATGGGGCACACTGCGGCCTGCCTGTTTGCACAGGATGGGCAATGCCAGTGCCCCAGGGTGAGGAGAGACGATGCTAAGGGAGAAGCAGGCAGCAGACAGCTCCCATGACAGAGAAGGAAATGCTAGGGGGTGCTATGCTGCAAGGAGTGAAGGGGGTTGGCAGGGAATGGGAGGATCTTCCCTCACACCAGGTGTGTCTGTCTCCCTCCCAATTCCTCCCCAGCCCTACCCCAGCCCAGGCTAATCCCGGCCCAGCTACCAGGGTTAAATTTGACCTGGATTCCCCAGTTGCTGGGGGTGGGGCGTGGGGCTGGGAAGAATGAGCCTCTACTCCCCCTTCCCCAGACACAGTTGCATGGGCACAGACCAAAGGAGCCTGCAGCACTGCTGCCTAGAGGAAACTGAGGCACCAGCCACTGACAGACACATCATGGCTCTCCTCATCCTCATCCTCTTTTCCATATACAACCTGGTCAGGAGAGGGGGGGTAAACTCAGGGCAGTTGCATAGTTAACCTGTGGAACTCCTTGCAAGAGGATGTTGTGAAGGCCAAGACTATAACAGGGTTCAAAAAAGAACTAGATAAGTTTATGGTGGATAGGTCCATCAAGGGCTATTAGCCAGGGTGGGCAGGGATGGTGCCTGTAGCCTCTGTTTGCCAGAAGCTGGGAATGGGCAATAGGGGATGGATCACTTGATGATTCCCTGTTCTGTTCATTCCCTCTGGGGCACCTGGCACTGGCCACTGTCAGAAGACAGGAGGATACTGGGCTAGATGGACTTTGCGTCTGAACCAGTCTGGCCGTTCTTATGTCTCCCTTGGCGCAGCAGTGACACCCAGTGGGCAGTCAGAGTAATGCACAGAAGGTGTTTTGCTTGGTGCAGCAGTGACACCCAGTGGCCAATCAGGGTAACACACAGAGCATGTTTCCCTTGGAGCAGCAGTGACACCTCGTGGTCATTCAGGGTAATGCACAGAAGGTGTTTCCCTTGATACAGCAGTGACACCCAGTGGTCAGGTGGCGTAATGCACAGCGTGTGTCTGCCCTCTACAAGCAGTGACACCCACGGACCAGTCACGGTATGGCACATAGTGTGTTTCCCACCAATCTGGGAATGTTTCCCATGGAGCATGTTTCCCATGGAGCAGCAGTGACACCCAGTGACCAGCAGGGGTGGCATCAGACTCTTCTCCTTTAGTGGGGGACTGAGATGGGCTAGACAAAAAAATTTGAGGGGCTGTGCCCCCCATCACCTGGCCCCACCCTTCACGGGGGCCATGACTCTGCTCCTTCTCAGTTAAAGGACAGGCTCATCTCCTCTCCCCCGGGCCAGGATTTACAGCAATACAAACTTTATTATAATAAAATAGTAAACATAGTTTACTTTAAATATTCTAAATCTGTCCAAATTTTAGTACTGAATCCAAAGTTCTCTTAAAGATCCCATCAGTAACCAAAACCTAAATGGAAACCAAAAACAAGGCTTAATTTAAAACCCAAACATTAAGAAAAACTTGGTTTGTAAAAATAAAAACTAACAAATGCTGTAAATTAATAATTTCAACATTTTATCAAAAAAGTGTGCTACAGCAGAATGATAAAATAACATCAAATAAATAAGCATGACCACTAAAACCTCCTATAAAGGAACTGAATCCTTGAATACTGGTCAAATCTGTATAAAATATGCAGAACTATGTCAAAACTGGTGTTGCAGGACAGCCATTCGATCCAGCAAATGTCAATTAAAAGCTCCAGTCCAACTAAAAAAACCAAAACAACCCAATAAACCAAAATGGTCACAGCCTGAAACAAACCTACACAGAAGCAAAATTAAACCTATACCAACGCAGGAACAAACGATGTAAATTTCTAATTCTAACTTCTTGTTTCTCCCACGAGGAAGGTGTTTTGCACCCCAGTAACCAGAGTGTCACTGCAGCTTTCCTTTCACTAAATAAGATTTTTACCAAATATAAATTGCCCTCCAATTTCTCTAAGAGAAATTGAAATTGTATCTTTGCACTAATAGCCCAAGTGTGCAAGTCCATCCTCTCAGAGCAGCCCCACACCCTGAGGCCAGGGGAGAATCCCAACTGGTTTGTGCATTTGTAACCCTGGGGCCTGAAGCTGATGAGAGAAAGGGAAGTGAGCGATCTTGGAGCTTTCTGATACCACGTGCTGGGAGCGCAGGGAATTGACTGAGTGACATCCTGGCTAATTTTCACCTTGTTCTGGGCCAGCAGGCTCCACTGGAGAAGTCGGGAGTGACTTGACCATGACAGCACCCTATTTACATATTAAAAGCTGGCATTTTGGGGCCAATGGGGTGAAATGTGAGTACTTTTGGGGTTGGGACCCACATGAGAAGGGATGTGGACAAACTGGAGAGAGTCCAGCAGAGGGCAATAAAAATGATTAGGGAACTGGAGCACATGACTTACAAGGAACTACAGGCCATATCCTGTATGTTAAGCTAAGGCAAAGTTAGCATACCTATGTTGTGACCTTTTACTAAGAAAGGAAAATTGACCTTTATCTTGTTACTTAAATAGATAAGTACCTATTCCTGTCTAAGACCTTTACCTAGACCAATCGACAATGGAGAATGGCATAGGGTTTTTTTCAGTGTTGTACCCACAGATTTAACAGGTACTCCACAAGGGAACTTATGTGCATATGTACATGTCATCACCAAGCACAAACATACTAGCCTATGAAGTAAACGTACCCTAATATTTTGTGGGTGAGGAATGAAATTTGGGCATAGGAGGAAGGATTTCCGGCCCTTGTGCCCTGTAAAAGAGGTAACCCACCTCGCTAGAGCACTTTGCTCTATCATTCTGACTTACTTCCTCCACTCTCTCTCTATGTACTATCAGCAGGCTGTACTTGTTCTTAAACTTTAAGTTTCAAGGGAACTAGGCTAAGTTCGGTTTCCCTAAGTTTTTATTCTTTGTTTATTAGGTTTTGATTTTAGCTTGAACATAGTCAAATGAACCCTAAGTAACATTAGCTCAGGGGTCGGCAACCTTTCAGAAGCGGTGTGCCGAGTCTTCAGTTATTCACTCTAATGTAAGGTTTTGCGTGCCGATAATACATGTTAACATTTTTTAGAAGGTCTCTCTCTATAAGTCTGTATATTATATAACTAAAATAGTGTTGTATTGTAAAATAAACAGGGTTTTCAAAATGTCTAAGAAGCTTCATTTAAAATGAAATTAAAATGTTGATCTCATGCTGCTGGCCCGCTCAGCCTGCTGCTGGTCTGGGGTTCTGTTGACCTAGGCCGGCAGCGGGCTGAGCGGGGCCTGCGGCCGGGACCCCGGCTGGCAAGGGTCCTCAGCCAGAACCCCAAACCAGCAGTGGGCTGTGCGGGGCTGGCGGCCAGGACCCAGAGGGCTGGGGGCAGAGGGCTGGGGTCAGGGCTGGGTATGTGAGGGGGTGTAGGTGTCAGGGCAGAGGGGGCGCTGGGAATGGGTGGGGGTGCAAGAGTCAGGGCTAGGGTTGTGGGTGGTGGTGGGGGGATGAAGGAGTCAAGGAGAGGGCTAGGTATGTATGAAGGTATGTATGAGACGTAACTGATGAAAGAGTTACAAATGACTGGAAACCATACTCTTAGTACAAACCAAATGGTAAGACAGACAACACCACTTTTCTTCGCTGCTCTTCAACCACGATATTCTCCCCAAAGGAAGCGCCACCGTTCCTGGAGGTTCAGTGCCGCAATAACAGGGCGCTGAGTGCAGTGGATGCAGGAAGCTGCTGTTCCATTTCCCGCTTCCCAAAAATCAGTTTCATAGCTAGTCCTGAGATAGAGGAAGTAGAAGTTCTTAAAGTGGTAAGAACAGATTTAAAACTTTGATTCCAGTGAATGTTAAAATGATCTAAAATACAGGTTAATGAAAACATTTCTAGCCCTCTGCACAGAACATTTAAATTATCCCCAAATAGCAAGTTTTGGTTTAAAAAGTCATAAAAGGCACATCCTCCAGAATCTGACACTTGGTGAAAGCTAAGTCTCAAACCCACCACTGATTCGGGGGCTGTGCCCTGCTTCTCAACAGTCTGGCCTAAGATTGCCACTCACAGTCAAGAGCTATTCCAGAGAGCTCAAGCCCCTCCTTCTCCTGGATCAGTAACCCTTTAGCAGATAGGAAAGAAAAGGTAGGAATCAATGGCCTACTTTTACTACTGAAAGTGGTAAATAGCAGGCTTCTAAAGTAGAAAATGAAACAGAGAGATAGATTGACCAGCCTTTCAATTCATTATGCTTTAGAACTCATGTGCCTTGTCTAGCAAGAATGATTTAGGCTACGGTTAGTCCATCAATCATGAAATGCCAAGTACCTTTCTGCTGTCCTTCATTCATATAACCACTATAACTACACTTTATTGCTCCTGCCCTAATAACGAAGAGACTAGGGATCCCACAGCAGCTGAAGTCATGATTTGGACAAGCAATCATGCAATGCAGGGTGGATGTGACCATGCAAATTACATCAGCCCCAAAAGTCCTTTACAACAGATCACCAACAAATGTCAGGGTAGAGTTCAAACTGACCCTGCTTACATCCTCTCCCCAGCCAAGGATTTGTGGTTCCCACAAATCACACTCTGTATACCACCTCATTGATATTGAATGCTGAAGTCACAGCTAGCAAAAGTAGCCACCCATCTCTGCCCTGTAGCATCCAGCTTAGCCCTTGTTAACACGTAAGTCAGTGGATTGTTATCGGTTGTCTGTCCATACTTGAAACTGAGCACCATATAAGTAGTCTCGAAATTTCTCAGTGATGGCTCATTTCTTGGGGAATGTTACTGTTGTTCTCTTAGCCGGAGATGAAGTAAAATCTGGTTCTGATACTGAGTTCCTCTTACAATTTGAGCCAGTCTTGTCTGATCCATCTGCTCAGCAGTCACTGCTCCCCTCATGACAGCTCTCAGAAGCGATCTCTCCAGCCTCGGTATATAGGCGGAAGCCTTCTCGCCCCTTAGCTGTTGGGAATTAAGGAACTTACAGTAGCTGTCTTCAGAGCCCTCTATGCTCCCAAACATGTGATCAAGGGCCTCTAGGCAGTCTTTCACACTGACCCCAGGGTCAATGAGCTTCAGGGTGCAAATCGCATCTAATGCTGGGCCCATAAGGCTCTCTAGTAGACATCTGTGCTTTTCTGCATTGGGCATCTGCATCGGGTATGGCCCATTCCTGCACCATTTCAGTGGTGTGCTCTAACCAGGGTTCAAACTCCTCTTCACCAGCAAATAACCTGAACATACAACAAGAGTCTGATGTAGCATGGGACAGCACAACCTTTTCCAATGTTTGCCCCAGTGCTTTTGCCCAATCGTTGGCTGAGGCTGCGGCTCCTGAGCTAGAGGCTGTTGAGCCTGGGTCCAACAAACCTAACATATTAGCCATTATACAAACAGTCATTTCCTCAAAATATAAACACGATAGTTTCCCAATGTAGTAGATCGCTCAACAGGTGCTTGACAGGGATACTGACCCAGGGATCACGGACGAGCCCCCCAAAATGGAACCCTTCTGCCCGTCAGAGTTGGCAGCAACAAGTGCCGGGGTCAGTATCTAGGGGTTCTGTTTCAATAACACAATGCAAAACTGGCTTGAGCCTCCACCCGCTGACTCCGGACAATTATACACCACCCCCTGGGTGCCTCTAAGAGGCAATACTTCCCCTCTCGCAAGCGCAGTCTGAGTGTAGCAAAAGCCTTTTAATAAAGGAGGGAACCAATGTAGCGTTATGTGGGGAAACACCACAAACAGGCTCCATAACAAAAATCATGAGAAAAAGATCCACCCCAATTAAGTTTGTCGTGTCTTTTTCCCCTCAGGGTCTTAAGTCCAGCAACCCAACAGTCACCCCACCCACAGTTTCTGTCCTTGGTCAGTGCAGCCCCAGAGTTCAGAAGTTTATCTGCAGACTTTACCTCCCAGCCTGAGTGGAACCGGGGGGAGGCATGGGGAGGCATCTTACATGTTCCGCTGCTTGTGTTGATGGCTGATTGCCACACCTCTCCATGGGGTTCTGCTGCAGTCTCCACCACTGGCTGCTCTTCTCCGCCAGCCATCCATCTAGCCGCTCCTCTCCACCAGCCTTCCTGCTAGCTGCTCCTCTCCACCAGCCTTCCAGCTAGCTGCTCCTCTCCACCAGCCTTCCAGTTAGCCGCTCCTCTCTGAGCTGGGCACTGCAGGGAGCTCAGAAAGGAGCCATCTCCAGATGAGACCAGTGGATCTCAGCCTGTCTGGGTTTAAGACCTCAGTTCCCTGTAAGCTGTGCAGCCATGCAGCAGGCTCTCAAGGGCAGTGCAGGCTGGGAGAGGAGCCCTTCCCCTGTCCCAGCCCAGGCACACCAGAGCTGTGGGAGAGAGGAGTCCATGGCCCAGCCTGGCCCAGCCGAGGCCCTCCAGAGGAGCCCCTCCCTCCATCCAGGCCCACCGGAGCTCCTGCAGGGGGGGAGAGGTGCATCTCACCTGGCCCCTAGCTGCTCTGGTGAGAGGGGGATGGGAGAAGTCCTCCCCCTCTGCAGCCCTGGGGCAGCCGGCACCCCAACCCCTCACTCCCCCACCACAACCCTCTGCCCTAGCCTGACTCCCCTCTCGTACCTCAATCCCCTCTTCCCTGGCCTCACCCCAGAACCTGCTCCCCCAACCAGAGCCCTCATCCCCCTCAGCCCAACCCTCTGCCCTAACCCTGAGCCCTCTCCTGCATCCCGAACCTCTCATTCCAACCCCACCCTGGAGCTGCACCCCCAGAGCCAGTGCCCTTATCCCTCTGCACCCCAACTCTCTGCCCCATGTCGCTTGATTTAGGGTATACTAATAATATTAATTAGGATAATATGGTGGAAATTTAATGTATTAGTTTACTTTTAATTGTATTTAATTTAATTAGTAATATGAATACTAATTAATTATCAGTATTATTAATATGGGTTTTAGGCTTGCCAATCTGTTTGACCAGAAGATGAAAGTTCTTATCCTGAATCAGGCTCCACAGAATTTACAAAGGACCCTTGGGGATATGACAGGAAACTCACAGTGAGACAGATTATAGCCTTAAAGACCTTTTTATTAAAATCAGTGAAATAGTAAGTAAATAGTAAAATAAGCAGAGGTACAAAGTTACAGTTGCATTACTGCTATTCAGAAGATACATATGGCATTCTATGCAACAAAGTTTGGTTAATATACTCACACCCTTCCCTGATAACCTGGTGGTAAGAGACACAGGACCAGCCTTGCAGTTCAGGTTTCTCAATTCTTGAGTGAAAGATGTAGTGCTTAGAAAAAGCGAATGTTACGTAGGGTTTACTTGACTAAGTTAAACTTAAAATCAAAACCTAATAAACAAAGACTAAAAACTTTGGGAAACCAAGCTTAGCCTAGTTCCCTTGAAACGTAAAGGTTAAGAAGACCAAGTACAGCCTACTGATAGTAGATAGATAGAATAGAGAGAAAAAGTGGAGGAAGTAAGTCAAAATGATAGAGTGAAGTGCTCTAGCAAGGTGAGTCACCTCTTTTATAGGGCACAAGTGCCAGAAATCCTTCCTCCTATGCCCAAATTTCATTCCTCACACACAAAACATTAGGGTACGCTTACTTCACAGGCTAGTATGTTTGTGCATATTGATGATATGTGCATACACACAGAAGTTCCCTTGTGGTGTACCTATTAAGTCTGTGGGTACAAGACTGAACCCCCCCCCATGCCATTCTCCATTGTCGATTGGTCTAGGTAAAGGTCTTAGACAGGCATGGGTACTTATGTATTTAAGTAACAAGATAAAGGTCAACTTTGCTTTCTGAGTAAAAGGTCATAACGTAGATATGATAACTTTGCCTTAGCTTAACATACAGGATATGGCCTGTAGTAGGTCCCTTGCATTACAGTCAAACTTACTTTCATATAAATCTATAAACCTATTACAATAAGCCAAATACTTAAACTATAAGAAAAGATATATATGTGCAAGCAAGCAGGTTAGTCCTATAGGCTACACCCAGCCCTTAGTCCCCTCCTTTATCCTGAACCCCTTATCCCAAGCCCACTGTGCCCACACCCCCAGCCAGAGCCCTCACCCTCCCACAAACCAACCCTCTGCCCCAGTCCTGAGCCCCCTCCCACAGTCCAAACCCCTCAGCCACACCCCACCACACATCACCTCCATATTGGTACACCTAAAAAATTTAATTCCACACATGGACGTTAACAAATTAAAGAGAACATTGCTCAGGGCCCATTTGTAAATCATAGAATATCGGGGTTGGAAGAGATCTCAGGAGCTCATCTACTCCGACCCCCTGCTCAAAGCAGGACCAATACCAACTAAATCATCCCAACCAAAGTTTTGTCAAGCCTGACCTTAAAAAACCTCTAAGGATGGCTATTCCATCACCTCCCTAGGTAACCCATTCCAGTGCTTCATCACCCTCCTAGCAAAATAGTGTTTCCTAATATCCAACCAACCTAGACGTCCCCCATTGCAACTTGAGACGATTGCTCCTTGTTCTGTCATCTGCCACCACCGAGAACAGCCGAGCTCCATCCTCTTCAGAACCCCGCTTCAGGTAGTTGAAGGCTGCTATCAAATCCCCCGTCACTCTTCTCTTCTGCAGACTAAATAACCCCAGTTCCCTCAGCCTCTCCTCATAAATATGTGCCCCAGCCCCCTAATCATTTTTGCTGCCTGCCACTGGACTCCCCAATTTGTTCACATCCCTTCGCATGTGGGTCCCCACCCCAAACGTACTCACCGGCTTTTAATATGCAAATAGGGTGCTGCCATTGTCAGGTCACTCCCCAGCTCGTCAATGGAGCTGCTGCCAGAGAACAAGGTGGTAGTTAAATTAGCAGGGAGATCACTCGGTCAATTCCCTCTGCGCACCAGTAGGTGGCATTGGAAAAAATCTGTAGTAACAGCCTGGTTACTGGGGTGCAAAACACTTTCCTCCTGGGAGAAACAAGAAGTTAGAATTAGAAATTTACATTGTTTGTTCCAGTGTTGGTACAGGTTTAATTTTGCTTCTGTGTAGGTTTTTTTTAGGCAGGCTGTGACTATTTTGATTTATTGGTTTAGGAATTTTTTTTTTTAGTTGGAGTGGAGCTTTTCATCGCCATTTGCTGGATGGAATGGCTGACCTGCAATACCGGTTTTGACATAGTTCTGCATATTTTATACAGATTTGGCTAGTATTCAAGTATTCAATTCCTTTATAGGAGGTTTAATGGTTGGGCTTTTTTATTTTATATTATTTTATCATCCTGCTGTAGCACACTTTTTTGAAAAAAATTTGAAATTATTAATGTATGGGATTTGTTAGTTTTTATTTTTAAAAACAAAGTTTTTTAATGTTTGGGTTTTAAATTAAGCATTGTTTTTGGTTTCAATTTTTCATTTAGGTTTTGGTTTCTGAAGGGTTATTTAAGAGGATTTTGAATTTAATACTAAAACTTGGACAGCTATAGATTATTTATTTAGAGTAAGCCTGTTTACTATTTTATTTTAATAAAGATTGTATTGCTGTAAACCCTGGCGAGGAAAGGAGCCTGGCTTTTAACTGAGAAGGAGCAGAGGCATGGCCCCCATGAAGAGTGGGGCCAGGTGATCGGGGCACAGCTCCCAATTTTTTTGTCTAGCCCACCTCAGTCCCCCACCAAATGGGAAAAGGCTGATGCCACCACTGCTGGTCACTGGGTGTCACTGCTACTTCCTGGGAAACATGCTCTGCGCATTACTCAGATTTGTGGGAAACACACTCTGTGCATTACTACCGTGACTGGTCCGTGGGTGTCACTGCTCCTAGAAGGCAGACACACGCTGTGCATTACACCACCTGGCCACTGGGTGTCACTGCTGTATCAAGGGAAACACCTTCTGTGCATTACCCTGAATCACCACGAGGTGTCACTGCTGCTCCAAGGGAAACATACTCAGTGCATTACTCTGATTGCCCACTGGGTGTCACTGCTGCTCCAAGGGAGACATAAGAGCGGCCAGACTGGTTCAGACGCAAAGTCCATCTAGCCCAGTATCCTCCTGTCTGCTGACAGTGGCCAGTGCCAGGTGCCCCAGAGGGAATGAACAGAGCAGGGAATCATCAAGTGATCCGTCCCCTATTGCCCATTCCCAGCTTCTGGCAAACAGAGGCTACAGGCACCATCCCTGCCCACCCTGGCTAATAGCCCTTGATGGATCTATCCACCATAAACTTATCTAGTTCTTTTTTGAACCCTGTTATAGTCTTGTCCTTCACAACATCCTCTGGTTGACTATGCAACTGCCCTGAGTTTAGCCCCTCCCCCCCGGGTTGTATATGGAAAAGAGGATGAGGATGAGGAGATCCATGATGTGTCTATCACTGTCTGGTGCCTCAGTTTCCTCTAGGCAGCAGTGCTGCAGGCTCGTTTGGTCACTTCCCATGCAACTGTCTCAGAGGAAGGAGGAGTAGAGGCTCTTGCTCCTCAGCTCCCATGCCACCAGCAACTGGGGAATCCAGGCCAAATGTAACCCTGGTAGCTAGGCAGGGATTAGCCTGGGCCAGGGTAGGGCTAGGGAGGAATTGTTGGGGGAAGAGACAGATGCACCCACTGTGAGGGGAGATCCTCCCACTCCCTGCCAACCCCCCTCACTCCTTGAAGCACGGCACCCCCTAGCATTTCTTTCTCTGTCGAGGGGGCTGTCTGCAGCGTGCTTCTCCCTTAGCATCATCTCTCTCCACCCGGGGCACTGATGTCACATGTCCTGTGCAAACAGGCAGGCCTCGGTGTGCTCCATGGCACTGCCCTGCAATTGGGGGGCGGGGGGCAGCTGTTGGATGGAGCCATATTGAAATATGGGGGAGGGGCAGGGCTGGGATCCAGGGATACTGCTATTTCTGGTTTTCTCCTGCAGCTGCCTCGGTCCTTTCAGTGCGTTTCCTCTTCCAAATTAATTTGCTGACTTGTTCAACCCACCCTAGAGGTGGCTGCATCTCAGTGTTGGGTGAGGCATCCTTGGCTGCATCACCTCCTAACCGCGTCCCTCTCCCTCCTGCAGGTGACCCTGCAGCACTCACCAAACATCCGCAAGATCATGGGGCACTTTGAGCACTGGGCAGGCGGGGGCCAGGCACCAAACCCCCCCCCAAAGAATGGGACCCAGCACTCCCTACTTTTTACAGGGATTAAAACGGGGCAAAGGATGGCAAATCAGAGGAGGGGAAAGAAGGGCAAATCAGAGGAGTGGGTGGCCAGGGTCTGAGCAGGGGAGGGAACTGACTGGTCACGGGGGGTCAAGGAAGTGGAGGCAGAGTTAGGAGAGGGACTGAAGGGCAAAATCAGGGAGGAGCCAGAGTTAAGCCCAGAGATGAGGCGCTGCCAGGGTTAAACCCCAGCACAGGCAGGGGCAGAGGGGTAACAGTTACCCCGGGGGGCTGAGACTCCAGTGTTTGTAAAAATAGGGCATGGGGGGAGCAGAGGGCTTTTTTATTTCCCCTCCCACAGGCAGCACCTCTCAGCATGGGCTTCCCAGGGCTGGGCTCTTAAAGGCACAGGCATCCCACTGCCTAGACACTGCAGCTCCTCTCTGATGTAACCTACTGAGGTGCTGCAGTAGGTGACTCAGGGCCGACTCCAGCCCCCAGCACACCAAGTGCGTGCTTGGGGCGGCATGCCGCGGGGAGCGCTCTGCCGGTTGCCGGGAGATCCACCGGAGCCGGGGGATCGGCGAGCAGCAGAGCGCCCCCTGCGACGTGCCGCCGTGCTTGGGGCGGCAAAATGGCTAGAACCGGCCCTGAGAAGACTTAATTCAGTGAAACCAGGCATTCCCTATATGCCGCCCCCCCAGCTAGGGGGCTGTACACCTCCTCCCCTGAATTTCCCCAACACTCCCCCCCCAGTGGAGAACTAATTTCATGCAGTGTTGCCAATGTTGTCATTGGCTGCAAGTTTGAATTGAAATTGAAACGTCAATACACACTGTAAAAGCAGATACAATGTATGAAAAACATTTGTACCTGAGAAAGTATAATAGGTTTTTAAAAAAGTCTGGACAAAGCCTGGTTTTGTCACACAGCTGTTGTTTTTGCTAACAATGTTGGTGCATTGGTTTTGGCAATGATGGCCAACCTTATAAAGTACAATTATGATTTGTAAGCAAGGTGTGAATGAGCTCTCCCCTGACAGCTAGTGACGAGCCAGGGTTAGGGGGAGGCTTTGGGACCAGACTGTATTTACATGAACTCACCTACTCTGCTGAGGTATCCAGCAGACAGAGCTGGGCTGCCTCTGCTCTAGGTGCCCGGAGGAGGGAAGGTGTGTGGGGCTCCAGCCTGGGACTCTTCCTCCCTCCTGCCAAGCCCTGACTATTAATTCCAGCCCTGGCACTCCTTTCTTCAAGCGCCATGTGGGCCAGAGGAAAAGTGTGGTGGGAAGCACAAGGGCCAAACTTGTGGGCATTAGATGAAGCAGCAAGAATCCCTACCATCAAGTCAAACTGCAGGACTGCAGACAGCAGAAGCCAGGGTGGCAAGTTCTCGAGCCCCAACCCATTGCAGCCATCCTGACCAGAGACCTGGCTCCAGCGGGTGTGAGTCACCCAGCAGCAGGGAAAAGACAGACTCACTCTTGCACAACTGGAGACAGGAAAGAGGAGCACTTTGAGCTCCAGGGCTTTACTGCAAACCAACACAAGGTCTGACTGAGATTTGAACTCAGATTGGCGGATTCAGAATCCTGGTTGCTGAGTGTTACATCATGGGACCAGCTTGTGTGGCCTTCTCTGCCCATCGGTGACCCTCACAGGGCTGGTTTGTGTAATGGGCCTGCTCTTGGCCCTTTATTAAAACTTGGTGGGAGGCGGGTTGGTTGGCCAGTTCCCAGTCCCAATAGAAGGGGGAAGGGCCAATGGGAAATCAGGACCCTGAGACTGACAGACCCCGGGGCAATGGGGAGAGGCCAAAGCTCAAAGTTAGCCGGACTGACAGGCCAGGCAATCAAATGAGGGAGTCCCATCCTCTGTGTGAGCTGCAACTGTCTGGGCCAGAGTGGGGCGGAGCTAAGGAGAGAGCAGGAGCCCAAGAAGATCAGGGAGCAGAGATGCACAGGTGTAGTGCCAGAAACTGCTACATGTAGGAATTCGCAACCTGTAGCAGTTACTGATACCTGAGGTTGTTCTTATTTGCTGACTTGTCCTAATTGGCTAAAACTTGACAGTGGTTTCTCTAGCAAAGACCAGTCCCTGTCCCCTTGGTCCAGATATTCTCATTCACATCAGGCTTCAAGTTGAGAATCATTTCCCATTCCTGCTCTGTGGGAGGGGAGACTTTTGAAGGTGCTCTCTGTGCAACTGCACATGGCTAAGCAAAGAGAACAAATCTCAAATCCCCCCTGTGCTTTGGGAGCCAGGTTTGCTGTGGGAAATCTTCAGGCCTGGGCATTGTGATTATTGACCAGTTCATTGTGATTATTTATTCTGTGGAACTGAAACCTTATTATGCTGATGGCTGAGTGGTTAAGGTGTTAGACTTGATAAATCCAATAGTATTCCTCTCCGTAGGTTTGAATCCTGCTCACAGCTTTCCACCCACGCAATACCTTTATACAAACTGATGCGCTCAATTCTCTCCCCACCCCCAGTAAATCCTGTTCTGCTCCTTTCATAGAGATGCCTGGGACACCACCTCACCCTGTGTCCCTGAGGTGTCAGGCAAACTCTCAGCACCAGAAGTCTCTGCCACTCACCTGGTTCTGCTCCTCTCTTTAGAGCATGAAAGGAGCCGAGTCAGTGAATGCATGGGTGCTACGGGGCTGCAAAACCAACAGGGGGGAAAAAATGGTGCTCAGCACCCACTGGCAGCCAGCTCTGCCCCTGCTTCGGGCCTTGTGGACAAGCTCCTGCTCTTCCCCTTCAGCACCTCCCCTTGCCAGTGGTCAGCTGTTCAGTGGGGTGCAGGGAGAGGAATGGAGCATGAAGATGCAGGGCAGGAAGGGGTGGGCCTTGGGGGAAGGAGTGGAGTGGGGAAGGGCAGAAAGGGGGGGATTTGTCCCAGGTCCTGCACCCCTCTAGGGCCAGCTCTGAAGGGAAGCACTGACTATTACAGTGGCAATAAAACTGACCAGCATTGCGGGGGAGACTGAAGATCAGCTCTCATCAGGTCTCTTCTCTCCCCCAAGGTGAGCCAGACACTGCTCTCTCCTGGCTCTCACACTAGCAGCAGGACGCCAAGGAGCCATTTCCCCACAGGAAGTGCATTGAGTGCCCCTGTGGTGCTGGGGGGGCTGGCGCTGCTGCTGCCTGTGGGGCTGGCAGGGGGGCTGATGTCTGCACAGACTCTCAGCTGCCAGGCCGGAGGGGGCACTCGAGACCTTACCAGACTGGCTCAGTGAAGATGGGGGGTTGACAGACCAATACAGACTTTCTCCAGAGCCCAGAGCAGCATTCACCCACGCAGCCAGGCAATGAGCATTTACCACAGCGTGGAGCCAAGGGGGAGGTGTCAGCTGCTGTTCCTGCTCCTCGAGGACAGGCCCTGTCAGCCAAGAGACACTTCTTACTCACCACAGCTAAGGTCGTCTGGTTCCTCTCGTGGGAGAAGTATGGAGCAGCCATTTGTTTTCCTGTTTGTGCTCCTCTGTGATGTGAAAATCGGGGAGGGGAGGTAGAAGCCCCACTTCCCTTCCTAAATGACGTCCAGTGGGGGAAGCCAGGATAACAAGGTGGGGCAGCAAGTGGTGGCCAGACTCTTACTGTCAGGGTCTAGTCTAGCTCATGGTCCAGCTCAAATTCCTCCCCACATCACTGGCCCCCAGTCCCCTTCTGCCACCAGGTCAACCCGGGAACTAAGGCAGGAAGGGTGTGAGGAAGCAAGTCAAGCTGAGCATGGCAGGCAAAAGCGACTCTTGTCTTCGTGGGCCACTCACAATGACGTCCTTTTTGTGTGCCATGGCCATGGCTGACAAAAACATCCCAGACCAAGACATAGCAGGCCAAAATGCCATCATCCAGGTGCCAAAATAGCTCAGTTGGGCAAGCATTAGCATGAAAATCTCAAAGTCCCTGGTTCAATCCTCAACTTTAACAGTCCTTTTGTCTTTCTGTGTGCGGTGGTGGCTTGTTTTCTGGGAGCGCAGCAGCACCTTTACCTGAGGTGAATCCCTGATTTTGAGATCCCCAGCAAGACAATGGAGCATGGACTTCTGCCCCAGTTGGCCCAGCTGACCTTTTAAAATCAGAGACGGGAGCTGTATTTCCCATGTGACTTATTGGTTGACCCAATATGGTGGGAAGAGAGTGAGGCAGGGTGGCCCTCGGAGATGGTGCCAGAGGGGGCAGGGACTGGGGACAAAAGCTCCTCTCCACAGCTGAGCGAGGGCAGTACTGGGGAAGGGGCATCTGTAAAAGTGTCCATGTGGAACGTGGCAGGGATTGGAGGGCCCAGGAGGAGATTGTAGGATGTTCAGTGACTTGGAGAAGCTGGACTTGGACATGGTGTGCATTCAGGAAATGCACATTAACAGCTTTAGGGTGGCTTGATGGGTAGAGGGTGATTGGAGGAAGGGCCTGTCTTTCTGGCCCTCCTGGCCAGGGAAGAATGATGAGGTTGGAGTCTTGTTCTTCACATTTGCAGTGCTCCATGGCACTTGTTACTGCTAGATTAGTGTCTTTGGTCCCCAGTTAAGGTGTGAAAGGAACTGGCTCCCTTCCTCTGGACTACACAGTGTTTGGTGTAGGGGGTGGATTTTCATTGTTTCAGATGGCCTGAGAACCGCTGGTCCCATTTTCCCAACTGTCAGAGGAAACTCTTCTATGATGACCACTCCCTGATGCAGGTTTGTAGTGAGGTCGGTTTCGAGGACATGTCTCTCCATAGTGGAACCAGTGGAGGGCAGGAGGTAGCCTCCAGTTCCTCTGATCTGAGCTCGCACCAGACACAGATGCGGTACACCTTTCTGCAGGGATAGGCCAGGAGTCACACTGATTTACGTGAAAGAGAGCACGTCGACAGCCCAGTTGCCACCCTCTTCCTCTTGCCCAGGTTTAATAGTCATGGATAGGCAGGAGGGAGGAAGAGTCCCAGGCTGGACCCCAGCACACCTCTCCTCCTCTGGGCATTTGGAGCAGAGGCAGCTGGTGCTGACAGCTCCAAGGGAAGGCTTAAAAGCCACAGAGCAACTGAGGGTGGGGCAAGAGGAGGGGAGGATTTCCCCCAAGAGGCTTTTCCCCAGCTGCTGAGAAGCACAGAAGTACCCGGTGTTTGCTCTTGCGGTGAAAGGGGTTAATATGTTTAGGCGGCCTGGCTAGCTCATCTGGCAGCACCTCTGGCTCTTACTCTGAAGGTTGAAATTACAATTCCCTGTCTGGGTGCTTGGGGCTCCTCTTCAACAATACAACACACAATCTGCTTAAGCCCCCACCCAGTAACCTGGGGAAACTAACCCTGGCCACTGGGTCCCTCTAAGAGGTGATACTTTCCCCACTCACACACACTGAATGTAGAAAAGAAACTTTAATCAAAAGGAGGAAAATCACCTTGTATTAACTTGAGAAAACACCACAATCAGGATTCATAACACAACACTATGAGCAAAACACTCATCCACAGTGCGCTGGGCAGTGGCCTTTTCCTTCGGGCTCTTAAATCCAGACACCAAAAGCTCTTTGGATGTGCCTCTCCCTCCACTGCACCTCACCCACAGCTGCTGCCCTGGATCAATGAAAACCCAGAGTTCACCTCTAACCTCCTGGGGGGAAAGCCCCTTTCTTTGTCAGCTGTCTGGCAACATTGCTGGCCACTTGCTGTTCCACCTTGTCACCGCTCTGCTGGCCACCCTCTCTGCTCTGGGACGTCTTGTGGTCCCTCCAGGAGCAGAACAGGCTCCCTAAAAGTAGTGGCCACCAGAGCACGAACAGTAGCTCCATCCCTTCCACTCGAGGCCACGCCCCTGCACCACTCCTTCTCCCCAAGGCCCCGCTCCTGTGCGGCCTCTTCCCCCCAAGACCCCACCTCCTGCTCTGCTCTCCGCCGCCTCCCCCCTCACTCGCCCTTATGGTCATTACAAAGTGGCAAGGCAGAGGTCTCCCATTTTGAAAAGTCCTGGGGTGTTGTTCCCCTCTGTTCAGGCACCCCTGGGGCCCTGCACTTCACACAGCTCTCCCTGATTTCAGCTGTTAGTGAGGGAGCCTCACTGCTGGCGCAGACTGGGTAGTTTGTTGGATGAGAGACACTGTCCCAAAGCAGGACTAATGCTTAGGCCTGGTTATCAGTGATTTCAGATCTGTTGGTCTGCAGCAAGACTTTATAGTGAGTCTTAATCAGCTCTGTTATTACACAGGGAAGAACAAAAGGGTGAAATGGTGCCTGGAAGCCTTAAGAAGAATCCACCCCACCAAGTACAACACTTGTCGCTACCTGCTCTCAACTCCACTGAGAATGTTTTGGGGTCACTACTCGCCTTTATCAACCTAAGGGTCTCAGAGCATCATCCTTAGCAGGTGTTCTAGTGGTACAATTGGTTAGTGCACAGTACTTATAGGGCAGTGCTGAGAGGAGCTATGCTGAGGTTGTGAGTTCAAACCTCTCCTGGAGCACTCTTTTCATTAACCACATGGCATCACCCCCTCATTTGGCCCTGGGGAATGTAGAATTCCAGCCCTGGGACATTGAGGCAGGGGAGGAGACAAAAATGCCCCCTTCACTTATTACTACCTCTCCAGAGCACAGGTCAGAATCTACAATCCTTTCTACCCCACCAGCCCCTGTGCCAGAATCCCTCAAGCAGAGCCTGGAGTCCTGCCCATGGCGTCTGTACCATTGACAAAGACTAAGTGACAGGGACAAAACACTCAAATCCAGCCTGGTGCAAGGAGCCAGGTTTGCTCTTCAAATTCTGTCGTTTGTACATTTCCAGGCCTGGGAATGTCCCACAACAGCATTTAATGGGAAGCTGCCTGCAGAACAGTTACACTGCACAGAGCTCCTGTGGAGGAGGGGTGGGAATTAGTAACATTTTGAGGATTGTTTGGGAAATTAGCCTTTTTTTGGTGAGGTTAATAACTATCTCCTCAACTTTATTTACTCAACTTAAAAATTGGTGTCACTTGATTTTTGCATCTCCTTGTGAAAATACAACTGACATGTGTGGCTTTCTACAGGGGGTCATGATGTTAAAGTTGGGGAATTCAGTTTCTGTACTTGTGGGGGGGGAGGTGTTACTTTTTTACAGCTGCTTCAAGGCCAGGCACACCGGGCTGTTAGCTGCACCCACTGTCCTTGCTAAGGGCCCCTGCTGAACCCTGGGGGCTGCACTGCAGTGCTGGGGTGACTCTGCAGGGGGAGAAGCTGCTAGGGAGCAATGTAGAGCACGATGATTCAGTTCTCACTGAATTGTCACTTCAAATTGTTTGCTCAGACCAGCTTCCCCAGCACACTCATGGCTGCGCATCAGTTTAAGTGTGTCCTTGGCTGAACAGCGAGAATTCCTGCCCATTTCCCTTCTGGCTGGAGCAGGATGAGAATGTGTTTGTGTGAACGACATTGCTATAGATTGTTGTTCATTCCCCACTCTGACAATTCAGACAGTCCCTTTCCTATTCGAATCTCCACCATAACATTCCAATAGCAGGGGGCAGGATTTCTCTGGGGCACTGAAATATTTCTGGGGGCTGGTGCATGAACTCAGCCTTGCATTCCACCCTTGATGTTTCCTGGACTAACAACAGCAGCAGAAAGAAAGAAAGAGCTGAGCCAATATCTCCCTGTCAGGGATGCAGGTGCCATGTCCCCTCTGTCTACCCATCGCCACTGCAGGAGAGAAGGGTTCACTGGAATCGAATGCCATGGCTCAGACCAGAGACACAGGGATGTTTTGCTGTTCACGGATCTGTGCAAAGAAATTGTATCTCTGTGTGAAATTGAGGCGGGAAATGCAACATCCACATGGTGGCCCAATGCCCTAACAAATGTGTGTGAAGGACTTGGGCTGAGAAATGATTTAATGAGGTTGTTTCAATTTATTGGCCTGATTACAACTATGGCTAAAAGCCCCCTGTAACTGGGGCTGCGGGTCGGGACAGGAAGTTCTGTGCAGAGTGTTCAGAGCTACCCTGTATCTGCCTTTTCTCTGCACCGTCCCTGCTCCCAGAATGCACCAGGCCCTGGACTGAACTCTTCCCCAGTGGGCAGAGCTGATTTCAGAGGCAGGAAATGAAACATCCACATAGTGGCCCAACATTCTAGGGAATGTGGGTGAAGGACTGGGGCTGAGAAATGATTTAACGGGGGTTTGTTTCAATTTATTGCCCTGACTAAAACTATGGCTAAAAGGCAGCCACTGTTGTTAGTACTTGTAGCTGTGTAGGGACACTGTAGTGGGTGTTAAGTCCATTATTTTCACCAGAGGCAGTCGATTATTTTATCAAGGTACAAATTTCTTGGTCAAGGCCTAGACTCCAGAAAAAACAATACACTGATGATAAGAAGAAGTCTATAAAAAGATTTTGCAGCCATGGGCATAACTATGTGTCGTGTTTCACTCTTTATATCTGGCACCACCTCCTTTCCCTTTAGCCTTGTAGTTGACCAAGGGCAAAGCTGAACATCTCTTCAGATACCAAGGAGTGTTTATGTCCATCCCTGCGAGCTACACAGGGGTTTGATGTTGCTGCTTTCAGTCCTCTGGCTCTGCCGGGATAAGGAACAATTCAGGCGGTCACTGAACGGAAGGAGGAAGATCAGTTTTTGACAGGGAGAGGGACGCCTCCTCTTAAAGGTGTTGGTCTGGCTGGCAGTCCTGGTTCCCAGGTCTTGCCCATGGGGCTCCAGCAGTTTTGGGACCGGGTCACTCCCTTGGCCCCACCTGCTGCCCCCAGGGGCTCCCCTCCCAGGGGCCCCAGCAGTGCAGCATCTGCCTGCTCGCTCCAGTGGCTGCCGGCCCCTCCCGATGGCAGGGCGGGGCAGAGCTGTGCCTCCACACAAGCCCCTGCAGCCAATGGGACGCTGCGGGGGTGATGCCTGGAGGCAGCAGCATGTGGAGGACCCCCAGCCCACCCCGCCTTGGAGCCCCAGGTAAGCGCTGCGCCACTGACTCCCTCCCAGAGCCTGCACCACCACCCCCTCCTCACATACCTCCTCCTCCCCACAAACTTCCTCCCAGAGCCTGCACCCCCTCCACACATCCCAGCCCCCAAATTCCCTCCCAGAGCCTGCACTCCTCCCTCCACGCACACCCTCCCGTCCACCCCAATCTCCCTCCCAGAGCCTGCACCACCACCCCTCCTCCTGTTCCCTCTACCCTCTGCCCCAGCCCAGAGCCTGCACCCTGCACCCAAACTCCATCCCACAGCCTGCACCCTAGAACCCCTCCCCCACCCAAACTCCCTCCCAGAGACCAGCCTCTCACCCCTTCTGCACTCAGACTCCCCCCAGAGCCTGCACCCCTCCTGCATCCCAATCCCCAGCCCCAACCCAGGGCCTGAACCCTAGACCTTCTCCCCCAACCCAAACTCCCTTCCAGAGCCTTAGGCAAGTGAGAGGCAGAGTTTTGGGGGGTGGGTTCTGAGTGGTATGAGTGACATTTTTGGCCCACTGGTAGGATTGGAGGACTGGCACTGGCCCTAAGGTAAATTGAGGTTGAGACCCTGCTTTAAGGGATTGGAGCAATGCTGGAGAGACTGACGGGCACGGAGCTGGGGAGCTGTGTGTGCTCCAAGGAGAGTCGTCGTTGTGCTCTGGTGACACAGAGCAGGGGTGGGGAGTTTGTAAGCTGTGGTGTTTGTACAGAGATAAAGTTTAGTAACCCCTAGGTTAAAAACTGTTCCTGCTCTGGGCTATACATGACACTCTTTGTTGTGAGTATAGATCCGTAGGTGAATGTTTCCCTGTAGGATAATAGGTTCCTAGCTACAATCCAAGAGATTCCCTTTAAAAACTTTTTCAAATGAAAATAGATTTCCAGACCCATCTCCAGTATGTTCAGGAGTTCGCTGAATGGGGGCAGGGGGCTTGAAATGAATTTAAACACTCAGCATTTTCCTATACAAATGTATAAAAACCTAGCAGAGCTGTCCAGCAGCTCAAATCAGTTCCAGTTCTCAGCACCTCTAAGAGGGACACTCTGTATCTGAGGCATGTGGGACACCTCTGGGATGATGACAGGTGAAAAAATGCTGGATTCAATGAAAGATGAGACCATAGGAGGGGAAGGTGAACAGCAGCACCACACAGGGTCATAACACTGAGACACGGGGCTTCGCTGTCACTGCTCTTGTGTTTTCCATCATTTATATCCTAAGGAACACACCCTCCCCCTCCCCCACACACTGTCACACACAACCTTCTCCCCTTCAGCCCAATCCAACCCTCCCCCTCTCCCACACACACTCCATGGGACACAGCCTCTCGGTGACTCACCCAGATGGGGGCTTGTCTCTGCATCTCCCCAACAGGGGAGCAGAGAGCCGAAAGGGCCGCAGGAGACCAATGGAGCTAGGCAGGACTAGAAAAGACTTCCCGTCCCTTCTCTTCTCAAGAGTCTTGTTAATCTCACCCATGGGACATTCCAGCACCGGGTGGGCTCAAAGCACCAACCTTCCCCTCAGCAACGGAAGGGAGGACCATCTCTATCACAAAGAAGGAGACTCCCCACCTCTGCTGCTGCCATTCTGTAGCCATTAATATGGATTTGTTTTAGCTAATGCAACCCTCCTCAACCCCTAATCCAGCCATGAATCAAGGAGACAAGCCCCTCAGTTGGGCATTAGAGGTGCAATGGGTTAGTGCACAGGACTTATAGTAGCAGTGCTGAGCGGAGTGATGCTGAAGTTGTGAGTTCAAGCCTCACATACAATGCTAGTTTTCTTTAAGCAAATGGGTTCTGCCAATCAGTTTGCCCTGCAGAAAATACAATTCCAGCTCAGAAGACACTGAGGTCCCCTTGCTTTACAGCGAGCAGGGCAGATTCCACAGATCTACCAGGCTCTGCTCTCCATCAGCTGCCTGTGTCAGGAGGGGTCAAGCAGAGCCCAGAGCACTGCCCCCGACTCTCCCTCAATCTTTGCTCCCCAAACCACCTGTGTGCTCACCCTCTTCGCTGTGACACTCAAACCCTGCCTGGCTTTCTGTACATTGGTGTGGTTTTCGTCTGTCGTGTTGATGTGCATGTGGGTCCTGTGGGATTTTGGTGGATGCCTTGCATAGTTTTCTGTGCGTGTGTGTATGACTTTTGCATGCAGATTGGCTTTTTCTTTGTATTCTTTTGGTATGTGGTTGTTGTGCTTTCTTGTTGTGGGCTTTTGCTGTATTTTTTTGGTGTGGATTTGTTCTTTCTATGTTTTGTGTGGCTTTCCCTTATGTGTATATGGCTCTGTGTGCTGTGTGGGTTTGGTTTTTGTTATGTCTGTGTGGGCCTGAGCAGTCTGTGATTTTCTCATTCTCTCTGTGTGTTTGTCTCTCTGTTTGTATTTTCATGTGTAAATTCACTGGAACTTTTCAGAATCTCCACAGCTTTGCCAATTTTCACCAGGAATTTTTCTCCATTAACAAATTCTCACGTGTTCCCTACCAGTTGGTGACCATTGCCCCAGGGGCACGTCAGTCTCAGGGTCCTGATTTCCCATTGACCCTTCCCCCTTCTATTGAGACTGGGAACTAGCCAACCAAAAACCTCACTAAGTTTTAGTAAAGGGCCAACAGTCCCTTACACGTGCCAGCCCCGTGAGGGTCACCAATAGCCCAAGAAGGAAGCACAAGATGGCCCTACGGTGTAATGGGCAGCACTCAGGACTGAATCCTGCAATTAGAGTTCAAATCTCAGTGGGACCTTGTGCTGGTTTGTGGTAAAACCCTAGTGCTCAATTTCCCTGTCTCCAGTTGTTTAAGAGTGTCTTTTCCCTTCTGCTGGGTGACTCACACCCACTAGAGCCAGGTCTTTGGTTGAGATGGCTGCAATGGACTGGGGTGTAGAAGTGGCTATGGCTGCCTGTAGTCCTGTGGTTTGATCTGGTGGTTGGGATTCTTGCTGCTTCACCTGATGCCCACAAGTTTTGCCCTTGTGTTTGCTGCCACACTTTTCCTTTGGCCCACACGGCGCTTGAAGAAAGGAGTGCCAGGGCCGGGACTAATAGTCAGGGCATGGCAGGAGGGAGATGGAGCCCAGCCTGGAGCCCCTCACACCTTCCCTCCTCCGGACACCTAGAGCAGAGGCGGCTGGTGCTGACAGCTTCAAGGGAATGTTTACAAACCACTGAGCAACAGAAGGCGGGGCTAGAGGAGGGGACAACCATGCCTATGAATGGCCAGCAGACAGCCACAAAGACCCCCAGCCAGGCTGCTTCCTGCCATGCCAAACACCCACTGAAAGCGACCCGCAGACCAGCATGCAGGGCAGCTGCTGATGCTCTGTGGCCAACATCAGAAGAAGGTAGGAAAGCAGGGCCAGCCCTCTGGTGTGACCTCTGTCTGTTCCCACTCAGGTGCTCACTTTTGCAGTGGGGCAGGAGATTTTACCCCAAGAGGCTTTTCCCCAGCTGGCGAGAAGCAGAGAAACACCCAGGCTCCCAAGGTGCTATTCACCAAGCCCCCTCCAGCACAGGGACAGGCGCACACTTGGAAGAGGGAAACTGCTCTACACGCCAGCCTGGCCAGCCGCCCATTATCTTTGGCAAGTCAGGAATGGCAAAGGCTAGACTGGAAGGACTTGGGGCTCATGCCTCAGCCTTTGTGACACCCAACCCCCAACTCCTTCCTGGGGCTCTAGCTGAAGCCAGAGCATTGGCCTGAGTGGCCAAGAAGAGTTTCCAGACCTGATGGAAGCAGGACTTTCAGCACGAAAGTAAAACTGCAGAAACACAACCATAAAGAGACTTGAACCCTCAATCTTCTGACCCAAAATCAGACACCTTATCCATTAGGCCACATGAAAAAAGCCCCTCCAAGCCCTTCTTTAGAAAAGGCAGACACTATGTTTCTCGGGTCTTCTACTGAGTGGGGCCGAGACTCTCTGGGCACAAGATGTAGAGTTCCCAGCGACACGTGAGAATTAATTCTATGGAGCCAGGTGCAGGACCTTGGCAGGGAGGCTCAGGCATGGGGGATTGGAGTGCAGTGGATGGGCTGGCTGTCTAGGTGAGGAGATTTAGTGACCCTCAGGTGCAGAAGGGAGGAAGAGGAGGAGGAATTGGCAGTGGCCGTGGAGAAGAAGAGGAGGGGTGAAGGCTCTTAGAAAGCCTGGCTAGCTCAGTCAGTAGAGTATCAGGCTCTTAATGGGAGGGGCCAGGGTTTGAGCTGCTGTACAGGGACTCAGCTTTTATGTTGCCTTGTGTGCCAGGAGCCAAATGATTCCTGGTGGTGCCCAGAGCCATGTGTGGGACAGAGAGGCTGAGACTTGTAGCACCTGCTCTGCAGCAGGGATCCTGGCAGCTCAGACTCAGAGAAGGCTTCTGCGCTCAGAGGCGCTGACTTTGAGAGTTCCCGAGCAGTGCTCAATGCCTGCTCCACCACAGGCCCTGCCCCCAAACCATCAAATCTCTTCCCACCCCACCCTGCGCCACTTCTTTCTCTCCTCACTTCTCCAGTACACCCCATCAATGGCCGGCAGGAGGCGCTGAAGGAGAAGAGGAGGAGCTTGTCGGCCAGGCCTGCTAGCAGGTGGGAGGTACAGGGGCAGCTGCTGTGCACCTTTTTTTTTTCTCTGTTGATTCTGCAGCCCTGTAGCACCCATGGAGTCACTGACTTGGCTCCTTTCACACCCTAGAGAGAGAAGCAGAACCAGGGCTATGGCTGATCTGTGGGGCACCAGGTGAGTGGCAGAGGAGTCAGGTGCTGAGCGTTTGCATAACACCTCAGGGACACAGTGTGAGGTGGTGTCCCAGGGATCTCTATGAAAAGAGCAGAACAGAATTTACTTGGGTTGGGGAGAGAATTGAGAGTGTCTCAGGGGGTTGTAGAGAGGTATTGCCCAGTTTAGAGACTGGCTAAAACACAGGCCTCGCTGTGAGCAGGATTCAAACCTGCGCAGGGGAACCCTATTGGATTTCAACTCCAACGTCTTAACCACTCAGCCATCACAGCTGTGAGCACAAAATTGCCCCACTGCCAGAGAAACTGGTAAAGACTCACAATGCCCAAGCATGAAGTCATCTGAACTACAGAATTCCCACCCCAAACCTGGTTCCCAAAGCACAGGGGGGATTTGGGGTTTGTTCTCTTTGCTTAGCCATGTGCAGTCACACAGAGAGCGCGTTTAAAAGTCTCCCCTCCCACAGAGCAGGAATGGGAAATGATTCTCAACTTGAAGCTTGATGTGAATGAGGATGTCTGGGCCACAAGGCCAGGGACTGATCTTTGCTATAGAAACCAGTGACACACAGAACCAGGCTAAGGAAAATGTTTCCTGGAGTCAGTAACTGGATTAGCAGCAGTATTGTGCAGAGAAATGTCTCACAAGAGGAGTCAGCGCATTGTTGGTTCAGTAGCAGAAGTCACAGATACAGCGGGGGAGGTCTGTGGATCGGGAGTTAGGGGCACTGGCAGAGCAGTGAGAGGGGAGCCCAGGGCTGGGATAACAGGGGCTGTGGGTCAGGACAAGCAGTTCTGCGCGGAGTGTTCAGAGGTGCCCTGTATCTGCCCTTTCTCTGCACCGTCCCTGCTCCCAGAATGCACCAGGCCCTGGACTGAACTCTTCCCCTGCAGGCTGAGCTGGTTTTGTTTGCTGTGATCGTGTTGGATGGGCAGGGGGGGAAGTGACAGTCCCACCCCAGAGCCAATGCCCCCTGTCACCCAGCACCCTTGGCCCCAGATCCACCCAGCCTAGTAGAGAACTCAGCAGGGCAGCGCAGCCAGGAATTGTGCCCTGCCAGGTGCTCAGGGGCATCTACCCTGCAGCTGGGGGATCTCCCCAGCGTGGTCCATGGGAGCTCACGCACTAATGGGGTAGCAGCAGGAGCCACGTGGTGGGTTGGGCTGGTGACTCGGGTCGGCTGGGTTCATGCTCAGGCGACTGGCCCCAGTCACCGGCTGAGCCCCCCAGCCATGCTGCTGCTATTAGCACACTAGCCTTGGGTGGAGGCTGCTGGCTGGCTGGACCCTGAGGGTGGATCAGGCACTAGGGGAAACCCTCCGGCCTGGAGATTTGTTGCCAAGATTCCTGGGAGCTGCCAATCCCCATGGCTTGTGTGGCTGTCCCCTGGGGCCCAGCAATGGCTCTGGAGGGTGGCTCGTGTCACCTGGGGGGAGGTGATCCAGGCAGCGGGCAGCTGGGGGGTCTGACTTACTGATAAAATTGGTCTCTTCACTCCATGGTGCTCGGCAGCCTGGGTCCGTACTGACACCTCCCAGGAACAGGTCGAGGTTGGGTGGGGTTAGAATTTCCCTCCAAAGTGATTTTAGGGTCTGATCCTGCAAGTCCCCCATGTACCTAGTACAGGATGGGTCCAGGCACCTCACTCGATCCAGTGCTGGCGTGTACAGCAGAGAATTGGAAGCAGCAAATCGAGGGATCATATAAAGAGACTAGAAATACAAGAAGTTACTTTTGAAAGGAGAAAAGAAAAAGACGACATTCCCGAGCTGTTTAATAGGGTGAACTGCCCCTTGCAGGCTGCGAAGGGAAATCTCAGGGGTTGTATTCACCTGTTCCCAGGGCTGTGTCCTCAAGACAGATTTGTGGGAGAAAGAAAATCACCACCGAGAGAGGAGTTGGGCTCAGGGTGGATTTTTGTGCTTTGGCAGGGAATTTAGGACCTGGGACTGGAGCCTTAAAAAGGGAGCGGGTGAAGGCTCCCCTCTGCTTTCAGGCTGAAGGAATCCTGGGTTTGGTCAGTCCATCCGGGGCGTCACATCGCTCCCAGGCAAAGAGAGAAGGAGAACTCCCCCCACAATGACACATGCGGATCCTGGAGAAGAAGAAAGAGAAAAGAGACCAGCAGCAGGTGAAGGTGACTGAGGAGGGGAATCCCTTGTGCATGTTACGGAGCACTTGGGAAGCTGTGGCCATTCAAACACACTGAGCTTTACTAACGAGTAAGGCCAGACTGCTGTGACTCAGAGAAGGGTTTAGGTGTCATAATGGACAAACAACTCAGCATGAAATCCCCGTGCGATGCTGTGGTCGTCCTTGGATGTACAGGCAGGAGAAGTGACTAGATATAGGGCACTAGTGTTATCTCTGTATAACACTGGTCAGACCAACACTGGACTTTTGCACACAGGTGTCCTGGCCACATTTTAAGATGAAGAATGAAAAATTGGACGGGGGGGCAGAGAAGAGGAAAAAAAGTGCTGAAAAGTTGCCTTCCAGTGCGAGACAAGAGCTCAGTCTGCTCAGTTTATCACAGAGAAGACCAAGAGGTCACTTGATGACAATGCGTAAATCCCCTCCCAAAGAGAAACCCTGGGTACTGAAGGGCTCTTTAACCTAGCAGCAAAAGGCAGAACAAGAACCAGTGGCTGGAATTTAATGGCAGAATAACTAAAATGAGAAATAAGGAACACATTTGCAATTGAGTGATTAAACACTGGAACAAAGTACCCAGGGCAATGATGGATTCTCCATCCCACATAGGAGTGGCAGGAGGGGACGGGGGGCTGGGGCTGAAGAAAGTGCTCACAGGTGAGATAGAAAACCATTTCTCTCCGGTGCTTTGCTGGTGGCCTTGCTTTCATGCTCTGGGTCTCCGTGATCTCCATTGCTGGGGTCAGGAAGGAATTTCCCCCAGCTCACACTGGCAGGGATGTTGGAGTTTTTGTCATTCTCTGCGGCATGGGGCACAACTCACTTGCCAGGATCAGCTGGGTACATCTCACCAAATCAATTCCAGTGAAGGGGCCTCCCGTATTGGTACCCCTCTGCCTCTCCTATGCTCTGCCTGTGGCACACAACAGGATATTCTCCTAAGGGCTGGAATATTTTGGTTTAATCCCGGTGGTTGGGCTCAGTGCAGGGAGGACTTTGTGGCCTGTCACGTGTATGGAGGGTAGACAGGATTATTTAGTTGTCTTGACTGGCCTTAAAATCTAGACATGGATGTTCTGGCTACAATGTTGCAGTGTCTGACTCGTGGTCTCTCCAGCTCCCAGGAGCATCGTTCCAATCGAATTCCAGGCCAGGATTCAGAGACTGGCAGCTGCAGCGCAAAGCAATGGGGGCTGGTGGGAGTCACTTTGGGGCTGTCACTAGCCACAGAAAACAGAACCTCTCCCAACATCCCGACTGCTGCCCATCAGGACATCTGGCCGTAGAGGAGCCGGGCCAGTGACCCCCGTGGAAAGAATGAGGCGGGATGGAAACCCCCAGGATGGAGAGTTGTGTGTTTCTGCCGTGTTGGTATCACTCAAACACATGCACTGTACCCACACGCAGAGCCAGTTCGTGCTGTAAAACCCCCAGACCCGCGAGAGACGTGTTAATCTCAGCACAAGTTCTGCTTTAACCCATTAGAAATAACCCTGTAATTATTGTGGCGTCTCAGTGCCAGAGGATGCCAAACCCCTGAGCTGTCAGTAGAGGGCCAGGTGTAGCGTCACTGGACACTGTCAGTGCTTCAGCAGCGAGGCCTTGTATGTGCTGGCCCTGGTGGCTCAGACACATGGCTAGGGAAAGGGGAAGGTTACACACACCCCCAGCCGGAGCCCTCACCCCTTCCTGCACCCCAACCCCCTGCCCAGCCCGGAGCCCCTTCCTGTACCCTGAAACCCTCATTCCTGCCCTTCACGCCCCTTTAGAGCCCTCACCCAGTCCCACCCCCCACCCCCTGTTGCAGCCCAGAGCCCCTTCCTGTACCCTGAACCCCTCACTCCTGGCCTTCACCCCCCATTAGAGCCCTCACCCCTCTCCTACACCCCAACCCCCTGCCCAGCCCAGAGCCCCTTCCCATACCCTGAACCCCTCAGTTCTGGCCCTCACCCCATATTAGAACCCTCACCCCCTCCCGCATCTCCACCCTCTATTCCAGCCCGAAGCCCCTTCCCGTACCCTGAACCCCTCATTTCTGGACTTCACCCCACATTAGAACCCCCACCCCCTACCACACCCCAACCCCCTGCCCAGCCCGGAGCCCCTTCCTGTACCCTGAACCCCTCATTTCTGGCCCTCACCCCCCATTAGGACCCTCACCCCCTCCCGCACCCCAACCCCCTGCCCAGCCCAGTGACAGTGAGTGAGGGTGGGGAAGAGCGAGCCACCGAGGGAGGGGGAATGTAGTGAATCAGGGGCGGGGCCTTGGGGCAGAGGCGGGGCCTTGGGGAAGGGGCGGGGTTAGGCTGTTTGGTTTTGTGCGGAAAGTTGGTAACCCTACTTCAGGCCTAAAGCCTGGGGTGACCTCTCCACTCCAATCTCTAGCCAAGCAAATTGGAGCCTGCAGGTTTCCAGGCCAGGTTCACTTTGTGTCTCTCATTGGAGCTGCTCTGTACTGGCTCCCTGCCCAGCCGCTGCTGCTCCCCCAGAACCCCACCCAGACCTGCAGCCAGCTGTAAGCTCTGGGAGTCACAGCCTGTTCCACATGTGGCTCTGCATCCATTCCCGGGGATTGCCCTCTGCATCCAGCTCTCTGCAGCTCCTCGCCTGCCACATGGCCACCACTTTCCACAACAGCCTGGCCCTTTCCTGCTTCAGGACTGTTCCCTTGATCTGGCCAGAGGAAAGGGAAGTGCAGCGGGGAAGGAAATGGTGGGGATCGTAGTCCCATTCTTCGCAGATCTCTCACAGTCCCAAACATAGGCTGAAAGACACTGCAAACAAAGTTCCTCTCTGCCCTATCAGATTATGAGTCCCAAGGTTTTTGGGGTCACATTGACTGCCCCCTCTTGCTTAAAGAAACAGTCTTAAAGTCTGCAGCTGCCTTTTCAGCTCCTTTCTGTACCTTTAACTGCAAACTTTATATTATATCCTTTTGGTAACACCCTGATTTCCTGTATTTTTTTACCAATTCAACTCCAAAAGATCCATGAAATGTTACCAAGAAATAGAAAATTGAGACAGTCAGTGTGTTTGTGAAAATGTTCATATCTTTTAAAGCGATCTCTTGGGTCAGTGAACCCTGATCCATGGACATTCAAGCCACACTGAAGACTGGGCATCTGAAGGGAACGTCCAGTTGAGAGACAAAGTTTCCCTCTTCCCCAGTAGCAGGCTCAGCAAAGCCAGCGTCACATGAGCTGGCAGAGACCATGTCCAGGACAGGTCGGTACATTTCCAAAACCTTGGAGACCATGGCCTGAGGCTCAGTAGGACTGACACTCTGTAGACCTGAGTCTAGGAAAAGAAAAGGGATGGACAGTGAACAAGTCAACACAACCCACTCATTTTCACTGGGGGGGTTGCAACAATGAAAAAAAAAATCCTCAACATTTTAGCTTTGGGTTTACATTTCCATTGAAAACCACAAAGTTTTCTTGAGAAATTAAAAAAATCCTTCAGCCCAGGCAGCCCGAGGTGCCGGGCTCCCTGGCAGGCCGACACCTCAGCCACCTCTTGCCTCATGGCCTAGGCTCTCAATGCTCTGCTGGTTGCCTCCTCCCTTGAAGGCCCCAAGCAAAAAGAAACAAGCACATGCCTAGCAGAAGACGGTTTTGATTCATCGACCTTTGGGTTATGGACCCAGCAGGCTTCTCCTGTGTCACTTTGCTGGCTCTTTACCTACAATGTCCAGCACCCACACTTGCCTTGCGAGCTCTAGCGCTGGCAGGCAGATGCGCAGGCTGCTAGGCAGCAGCCTTGGTAACAGCAGACATGTGTCTCTGTGGCGCAATGGGTCAGTGTGTTTTGCTGTTAATCGAAAGGATGGTGGTTTGAGCCCACCCAGGGATGGCGATAACCCCTTGCTCCTCAAGACCTGCTGGGAGCCTCAAAGGCTACCTCAAACCCATCTCTCTTGGCCTCAGTGGTTTCAGCTCAGGCCTGAAGACTGTGCTGGGTGCGACTCAGAAATCTATCTCCCAACACCCATGCCGGAGGCTCAGGCTTAATCCTTAAGGCCGAACGCAAAATCTTCAGCCAGGCGTGTTTTGCTCCATTGCCGCCTCCGCCCAAGCGGCAATGGAGAAATGTAGGAGAAACACCGGCTAGAAAACGCCTCCCTCTCACTTCTCTGTAGGCTGACATTATTAATATCAACTGGGACCATATAGATCATTGCTGCCACCACTGTTATATATTTGCAGCAAATATTGTGCAAAAGTTGTCGTGTGAGGTGTCTGTGACAAGGTTATGATTTGCTGGTTATAATTATACTAGCTGTATGTGTGTACCATTTTTGTATATGAAGTTATGAATATGGGCTATGTACTTGTATCTCAAAGGTATTTGATTTCAAGTAGCCTCAGTGATGCATTTGGTCAGCTTGTTGAGAAAGGACTATTCTCAGTTAAGTGCCCAATCAAGAAACGCTTCACTGACAATGGATTTTGGAAAATGCCAATCCACATCTGAGCTTTCCTGGGAACATTCAAACTAACATGTAAACAATGGCGTAGGCCTGCAAATTGAATCATGCATGGACATGTGACCTGCCCATGTGACTCCAGACTCCATCTTGCTGCTGTCATTTTCCTAGGTCAGCCCTAGGACCAATCCTATTCAACTTATTCATAAATGATTTGGAGAAAGGGGTAAAGAGTGAGGTGGCAAAGTTCACAGACGATACTAAACTGCTCAAGATAGTTAAGACCAAAGCAGACTGCAAAGAACTTCAAAAAGATCTCACAAAACTAAGTGATTGGGCAACAAAATGACAAATGAAATTTAATGTGGATAAATGTCACGTTGGAAAAACATAGCCCCAACTATACATACAATACGATGGGGGTTAATTTAGCTACAACTAATCAGGAAAGAGATCTTGGAGTCATCATGGATAGTTCTCTGAAGACGTAGCAACGAATTGACACATATGACCCCAAGATGAGATCATTAATACACTAACCTGAGAAGAAGGACGCTCCAACACTAGTAGGGAGAGGAAATACAAAAAGGGAAGAGGGGAGAAACCCGTGCTGAACGTGCATTACACCTAGCGACGGCAGCAGAACAGGTTATCGACTACACAACCCAAGAACGGGATCTGCATGTTGCTGTAGACAGATCAATTAAAAGCTCCACTCAATTCACAGCCGCCAGCAAAAAAGTTAACATCGTGTTAGTATTCATAAGGAATGGGCTGGAGAATAACACCGAACATTTGTATACAAACCAAGGGGGAAGCCTCCAATACCCTGGGACCACCCTGCCTACTACAGCACTGCACACAGGATATTTTATATGTATCTTTGAGAACTGGGGAAGAAATGGGTCTAAAAAGAAAAATTTGCTAATGAGAGAAAACCACCCGAATATGAAGATATTTTATATTAAGTGAGAGTAATTGGACAGTGGAAGTTCAATTAACAGACAGCAATAATTCCCCTTCCCACCCCCACCCACCCACCATTCACATGGCAGCAGGGAGCCCTTTGAGGAGGTGCTTTAAGAGGGTACGTGAGGGGAGTGTGGAGCAGGAAAACTTCCTGGCAGTGGGAAGGAGGGAGAAGCAGGGGCAGGCAGGTGACTGGCAATTGGGTGTAGCAGTAGCCAGGACTGCGTAACCTTGTGCTGGACAGTCTCCACTGCGGACTTTTTCCTTCTGTCCCCTTCCTTTCCAGCAGAGAATGGCCACCCCAGCCCACCCCAGAGGCAGCTGTGTCTCAGGGCTCTGCCATCTGCATCCATTAAGCCCCTTCTCATTTGGGGAATGATTCAGGACAATTTCCCAAAGAAAGGAAGAAAATTTGCTGCAGGTCAAACGGGTGTGAAAATATCCCAAATCTGAGATTGTTAAATTAACATTGGAGAATTAAAGAGAAAATGGGGCAAAATCTGAAAAGGAGACTAGAGAAAGTGTGAATAATTTCTCCAGCAGCACCGACCCCTCATGGAGCCCTTGCTGCTTTTACAGCTGAGAGGAAACTTCCTCTCTCTGACGCCTGGCCATGCTGGAACTGGTGACCCAGTGAAGCTGACTTGAGGCTGATGCAAGGTAAGCAAAGCAGAACCAGCTGCCCAGAGTACGGGGTTGGAAGTCAGAATAGGGGGGTGGGCCTGGGTTCCCCTACATCAGTGGTTCTCAACCAGGGGTACATGTACCTCTGAGGGTACGCAGAGAACTTCCGTCAATGCATCTAGTTAATTGCCTCATTTTACCACAGGCTACAGAAAAAGCACCAGCAAAGTCTGTACGAACTGACATCCCCGCACAGAGAGTGACTCGTACACATGGCTCTGTGCCCCAGGCACTGACAGGGGAGAGCAGGGCTCTCACCCCTGGGGTGTATGGATAATTCTCAGGTACAAGGAGACAGTTGCCAGCCACGCGCAGTCCCCGGGCGTGGGGACAGGCAGCTGTTTCCAGATCGGACGCTTGGGGCCCACAAGTGACCTGCTGCCTGACACCAGCTCCTGGACTTGCCTCTTGGGCAGGAGACCCCCCAGCCCCTCCCCCACTCTACCCCCTAATCTCCTCTCCACTCCCTTCCCCGGCCCCGCCCACTGTGGGGCACCGCGCTGACCCAGGGACCCGCCCTCACTTGGGCTCGAGAGGACGGAAGCGCCCCGGGGCACGCTGGGAGTTGTAGTTCCTGGCTTGTCTCAGAGCGGAAGTGACGACCAGTTGCTCAGGCAACGCGCCCCCTCCCGGTGCACACTGGGAAGCGTAGTTCTCCCTCTCACACGTGGCCTCTATTGGAGCAGGGGCCGTAGCTCGTCAGTTCGCCGCGCCCCTCCCCGCTCCCTGGTTGGCGGAGAAAGCGCGGGACAGAGACTCGGCGCGTGGGGTGCGGGCCTGGTTCCCTCGCCCCGAGGCTTCGCTGCCCCCGCCCCCTCCCCATGGGGAGCCGGGGGGGGCACCAGTGGGACCCGCCCCAGCGCTGCTGGGGGGACGCGGGCTCGGGGGCAGCCGGCGGGCGGGGCCGGGCTGAGGGGCGCTGAGGCGGGACTGGGAGTGGCGGCTCTGCACGGGGGGGGCCGGGGGCTCAGACACCCAGTTCCAGGCGCCAGGCCCAGCCCCTGCCCCGGGAGCAGCCCCGGGCCCGTGGGAGCCGGGCGGGGGGGGGGCACAGGGCAGAGGCAGCGCGAGTGAAAGGGCTTCACACACCCCCCCCCCCGGCTGGGCCTGGGGGTAACAGGTGAGGGGGGGCAGAGCTGCCTGGGAGCAGCCCCACAAGTGGCAGCCTGGGGCCGCGGGGCCTTCAAGCCCCCCCAACCTGCCTCCCAGTGTCCCCCCATCTGTTGTGATCCTCTCGCCAGCCCCACCCCCATCTATGGGGATCCCTCAGCCCCCAGCATCCCCCCCCCATCGTGTACACTCTACCTGCCCTTTCCCTTCGCCCCGACCTCCTCCTCCCCCGCCGTCCTCAGCACCCGGACACCGACCTCCTCTTGCTCCATCTCCCACATCCTCCTTCCCGTCCTCAGCACCTTGCCCCCCCTTCGTCTTCCTCCTCCCCCCCCATCCCCGTCCTCAGCGCCCCACCCCCTAATTGCCTCCAACCCATTTCTCATTACTGGGCCCCACTTTCCCATCCTCCCACTCCCCCAGTCCATCCCCAGGGTGTGAGGTTCCTCATCTTCAATCTCTGCTACACCCAAACCTGCCAGGTTCCCCTTTTCAACCACTGTGGGGTTGTCCAACCCACCATCACCCATCCACTCTGGGCTCTCTAAATCCCACATTCCCACAATGCTCCTTGATAACGCCACTCTTCTCTATCCCTAATCCCCCTATTCCCTTCCCTTACGTCCTCCTGGACACCCCAACCCACAGTCAGGCTTCCACATACATCCCAGTCATTCACATGCTGAGCTAGTTCTTCAGGGACCCCCACAGCCCACCAAACTTCTCCTTCCATGAGCCCAATGAACCTGTGGCCGGGAAGGTGAGGAAGCTCCCACTTTGGCTGGGCTGGGTGTGGGTGTTAATCTTTTCCTGTCTTGTGTGTGCTGTGCTCACAAAGGCTTTTTCCTCTCTCGGGGTGGGGTGTGGTTTTGGCCGAAGATGAGGTGTTTTGGTAGCCCTGTGGATGCTGTGTGGTGTCTGGAATGGGGCGTGTGTGTTCCCATCATGCCCCTTCCCCTCTGCCTGCAGAGCTGAGACAGACAGGTCTGAGGAGCAGAGCAGGAGCTGTGGGAAGGAGAAGAGCAATATGAAGATGGAGTCTAAGATGAGGCCAGGTAAGTTCTGTGGAGGGAGACATGCTGGACAGGGCCTAGGATTGGGGAGACAAGCAGGTGTGAGCCCCGGGTTCAGATTTCTAATTGTAGCTGTGATGACAGAATGGGAGGAGGGTTCAAGCCGAAGCCCTGGGGTGCGGGAGTAGTGAGAAGAGGAGCCTCACCACCATTGCTTTTTCTTTTCCTCTTATGTTGTGTTTCATAGCAAGGGAAAAGAAGTCGCGGGGATGGAGTCCAGCCCTGAGGTGAGATGGAAAGTGATCGAGAGCAGTGACAGTGTGAATCCTGTTGATGCCAGGCAAGACCTGCCCGACTGGGACAAGAGTAAACATCTTTGTCGGTGAGATGTGTATCTGGTTTGGGAAGGGCTCTGGTCACAGCCCTCCTGGCTCCAGGCAGGTTCTTCCCATTACCTGGGTGTGGGTTTCCGGACTAGCTGTGGCTTCAGGGGAGATGATGTTGCCATTTGCGAGAGCTGATCATCTCTCTGGCCAGGAGTGGTGTGTGCTCACTAGCAGAAAGTTGGATCCATGAGAGTGACTCCCTGTTGTGAATTTCTTTCGTCCTCCTAGGTTTCTCTCTCTGTGTTGGCCAACTTTCACTCAAGCTCTCTGTCTCTCCTTACATGGACACCTGTCATGTTCAGTTGCCTGCATTCTCTTCCTCTGCTCCCCCTCCCACCAGTCTCCTATGGGCTCAGCTGGGT
>NW_026114609.1:3936721-4025236 GCF_025201925.1 Gopherus flavomarginatus | reverse complement strand
CTATGAAGGGTTTGAAGCTTTCATTACTTAAGTTCCAGGACACTGAGGGATTTCAGCTCCCCTTTGTCCAGAGGAAACCGTCACCCCACTAACAACCGCGTTCTTGTCCATGGGATCACTGTAGGGGGCTGGGTCCCTGTTTGTCTATTCTCGCTATCTAGGACAAGCCAGGGCGCCTCTACAGAAATCCATGGCACACCCACATCTTGAATACTGCGTGCAGATGTTGTCACCCCACTTGATAAAAGATATATTGTAATTGGAAAAGGTTCAGAAAAGGGCGACAAAAATGATTAGGGATATGCAGCAGCTTTCATATGAAGAGTGATTAATAAGACTGAGACTTTTCAGCTTGGAAAATAGATGATATAGGTCTATAAAACAATGATTGGGTTGGAGAAAGTAAATAAGGAAGCGTTATTTACTCCTCTAGACACAAGAACTAGGGCTCACCAAATGAAATGAAGAGGCAGCAGATTTAAACCAAACAAAGGAAATATTTTCTTCACATAACACACAGTCAACCTGTGGAACCCTGGGGCACCTTGGGTCGGCCACTGTAAGAAGACAGGCTACTAGGCTAGATGGACCTTTGATCTGACCCAGTGTGGCCAGTCTGATGTTGTATACTTATGAACTGGGGTGTATGAGCACCCAGGGCCCTCTGTGGAGCTGCCCTTCTCCTTCTATGCTCGCATGTTTCATTGACTCCAGCCTTTTTTTCTATTCATCATCAGCATCATTGTAAACAAGCTGGCCTCACCTCCTTTCCCCTCCAAGAACCAGTGTCCCCTGTCTTGTGTAAATCACTGACCTCTTTCCTCTCTCAGCACTGACTGCTCCTCCATGTCCTTGTCCCTCCCTTGGTGCTGATGGGACCCTTCTCTCCAGTCCTTCCTCATCAAGCAGCTCAGTGGATGGGAATCTTAGAGTCACCATGGTGCTTTAGGAGCAGAAACCCTTACAGAGCTTCCATGCAATTGGCACTTTGCCCTCACTGCTCAGGACTGAAACTTGTGCAGGGAGACTGGCTGGGCCACATGCCAGCTGGGCATAAGCAAAGCAGCAGAGGTGAAAGGCAAATGTGGGGAGTGAGCTCAGGGCCTGATACATGCAAAGCAGGCACTGTACCACTGAGCCACATCCCCAAACAGACCTTCTTTGCTGACTGTTACAATCAGAGCTGCTCTTTCCAACGCATCCCGTGGCTTATACGCTTCATGGGAAACCCTTTCCCCCCAGTCATGCTCTCGTGCAGGTTACTGGTTCTTAGGGGTCACTTTGCAGCAGGGCCAGATTTGATGTGTGGGGCAGAGAGTGTGTGCGCCCTGGACTCAAGGTTAGCTCAAAAAAAAAAGACAAGAGAAAAACTGCTGGCTGGGAGCTAAATATGCTGGACAATGGGTTGGGATTCTTCTATGCTCAGATTTGTTATGGAGCTGGCCGTCTCCCAAATGATGGTCTGTTCCTTCCCTCAAAATGCCGGCTAAACCTCTCCTTTTGAATTTAAAGCTCCATGAAAGGAAAAAAAATAACGAGGAAGAAATCATAAAAGCTATGGATGTATTTGAGAAAAGACTTGGAGCAATAAGAGACCAAGAGAGAGAAAGCAGCACTGTTTCTGAACCAGGGACATTTTGCATATAAAGCAAATGTGATAACCACTACACAACAGAAACCAGCTACTGTGAAACCTGGAGCCCTTTTCTAAGGCTTTCTCAGTAGCTGCTACACCAGCTGATTTCCCTTTGAAGAACAGGAAAACAAAGGCCATCAAGAACGTATGTTTTTTGGATGAGCCAAGAAAAGGGAGTAGCATTGTGCCCCTCAGGTAGGCCCTGTTCATTTCCAGGTCAGAAAGCAAAACCCTTCTGCAAGAATATCCAAATAATATTGTTTCACTTCACTTCAGAAGTACAGTTGTGTGGCAATTAAATGATGATTCTAAAGTTTCATAAAAGCAAAGAACTCTAAACACAATAGTGTGGGAAATATGGATGTATCTCAGAAAATGGCTTGGAATGAAGAAAGACAAAAATTGATCGGTCGAGAGAAGAGGCCCTGTTTCCCCCTGGTTTGGAGCTTCTCTCACAGCTACTGGAATAGAAAAGCTAAGCAAATAGGGTTCTATTGTTCCAAAGGAGATTGAAGTGAGGCCATTTTCTCCAGATATAATTAAATGGTAATATCAGGAGTGGGATTTGAAACCACGTTTCCATGCAGAGACCAGAACACCCAAAGGATTAGAAAAAATGAGTCTCATAACTAGCGCTTTAGACCCGTCCACCATCCTGATACTACAAAGAATGTGACTTATCAACCCTAGTTTTCATTAATAGTTGATGAACTCTTTAGGGAGGTTGAGATGGCACATCTCTTTCAACTCCTAGAGACCTTCCACAGCACAGCTGATTTTTAAACACACTCACCTGGACCTAAAGTTACAAGTTTCCTGGAGCTCCATGAGTTCTGTGGTATTATAATCTCCCTGCTCGCATTTTAAGTGAACAAAAGATGGGTGCTAGCATTCTGAGACAGTAATGGTGAACCTCAAAATCCTGCCCTGTGGGCCAGACAGTTAAGCAATCAGCACCCATAACCTCTGCCATGATAGCATCCCATCTGGCAACAACTCACTGCTCAATAGCTGGGGTGTGAAATCCTCATTTCTTTGTTGTTCTGTCACTGTAGTCCCCACTTTCCTATTGCTTGTCTGTATAATCTCTGTCTGGTTCTGTGATTGTTTCTGTCTGCTGTATAATTAATATGTTGGGGGTAAACCAATTAAGGCAGTGGGGTATAATTGTTGCTACAGTATGTTAGGATTGGTTAGTTACATTTCAGTAAAATGATTAGCTAAGGTATAGCTAAGCAGAACTCCAGTTTTACTATATAGATTGCAGTCAATCAGAAAGTAAAGGGGGGGAATGGGAATGGGGTAGGGGAACTGGAATTATGTTTTGCTAAGAGGGGAATGGGAACAAGGACACAGACAAGCCTCTGTGGTGTCAGAGCTGGGAAGGGGGATACAGAGGAAGGAAACTGGAATCATTGCTTGCTGGAAGTTTACCCCAATAAACATTGAATTGTTTGCACCTTTGAACTTCGGGTATTGCTGCTCTCTGGTCATGCAAGAAGGGCCAGGGAATGGGAGGGTGATGGGATAAACCCTCTAACTAGTACGTTTTTCAGGGTGTAAAAAACCCCAGAGCCAGTATAATTAAGCTGACCTAAGCCATGGTTAGATAGTGCTAAATGAAAGGAAAGATTGTTCTGTCTACTCCCCAGTGCTACAGCAGTATTTTAAGTGTAGACAGCCTCAGAGTGAGACCAGATCTGGCTCCACGGACGCTCAGACACTAAGACACCAGCAATGACAATACACTAATGCTTCTGTAGTTGGCAACATTTGAACCTGCGTGGGGAAACCCCAATGGATTTCTAGTCCATCACCTTAACCACTCGGCCACAACTAGTTGATATACTGTCTCAGTCCCCTAATCATTTTTATTGCCCTCTGCTGGACTCTCTCCAGTTTGTCCATATCCCTTCTCATGTGGGTCCCAACCCCAAAAGTACTCACATTTCACCCCATTGGCCCCAAAATGCCAGCTTTTAATATGTAAATAGGGTGCTGCCATGGTCAAGTCACTCCTGAACTCTCCAGTGGATCCTGCTGGCGGAGAACAAGGTGAAAATTAGCCAGGATGTTACTCAGTCAAATCCCTGTGCTCCCCGCAGGTGATATCGGAAAGCTCCAAGATGGCTCACTTCCCTTTCTCTCATCAGCTTCAGGCCCCAGGGTTACAAATGCACAAACCAGCTGGGATTCTCCCCTGGCCTCAGGGTGTGGGGCTGCTCTGAGGGGATGGACTTGCACACTTGGGATATTAGTACAAAGATACAATTTCAATTTCTCTTAGAGAAATTGGAGGGCAATTTATATTTGGTAAAAATCTTATTTAGTGAAAGGAAAGCTGCAGTGAGAGCCCGGTTACTGGGGTGCAAAACACCTTCCTCCTGGGAGAAACAAGAAACAATTTTCGTGGCACATGCACCACCTCTGCAACCAACCTTTGCTACCTCGCTCCATAACACCACACACACACAGAGCAGCCTTTTACTTCTCAGAACCAAAACACACCCTGAAAGAGATCCAACGGCATAAGATTAAGGCAAACAACTGAAGCACTAACAACAACTCAAAGAGATTCAAAAACGCTTCTGTCTTTACACACCAGGGACAGCAGGAAGGAAACCAGCAGGCACAAGCACGGGCCAGCAAGAACCAAACAATGCGGGGTTATGCAGATAAGTAGTGTCTGGCGGCAGTAGGGAGAGCAGTGAGATGAACCGAAGGAGCCAGGCAGAGAGAATTCTCTGTGTGTGGACAGAATCCGGTGTGGGGAGTTCGTGTGGGGAGTGCCTGCAGCGGAGTCACTTCGGGGCAGTGATTGCCACTGAGCTATGTAGTGACAAAAGGTGTGTGAATGGGGTGTGGTGCCTGGCTGGGAGCAGCTTGTGGTGATAAGAAAAGGGGTGGGAGCAAGAGGTCCTGTCCTAGCAGGAGGCGTATACCCTGAGAGGGTGTTTTGTGGGTGCAAGTAGGTTTGGGGGTTTCTTGCAATGACCAGGGTTGTCTGGTGGGTGCAGCTAGAGCCCTCCTAACCCCACTAGTTTTCTCTGTGTTGGGGGGGGGGCAGATTCTGTGATGTCACAGTCCTTGGGGGAGGAGTTTGAATCATAACTCCAAAGTGGGAGAACAACTCCCCCGACTCCTGCTCAGTCTCCACTAGGGGGCTGGGCTGGGCTCTCGAGGGAGGGAAGCACAGGGAAAAACAGTCTCCCCTATGGAACCCAGGAGTCCTGGATCCCAGTCCCCCTGCTCTAGACCCTTTCCACTTCCAGAGCCAAGGATAGAACCCAGGGGTCCTGGTGTCCAGCCTCTCCCTGCTCTGACCACTAAACCCCACTGCCCTCCCAGGGTGGTGCAGGGGTCACTGGGTCTCTGTCCCAGCTCTGCTAAGGGCCTTGACTGATTTTCCCAAAGTGCTTCCTTCTGAATCTAGCCAACGAAGTGGGGATTCACCCACAAAAGCTCATGCTCCAATACGTCTGTTAGTCTATAAGGTGCCACAGGACTCTCTGCTGCTTTTACAGATCCAGCACATCTGCCCCCGCTGCCCAGTCACTGCCCACCTCTGTGTGGGGGCACCAGCATTGTGCCGAGTCATGATGGGAAATTGTCCAAGCTGGCCCAGGGGAGACGTGTGTGTCCCTGCTGCCCTCTGCTGAGCCCTGCTCTGTGTGTGTGAGTCTGTGACACTGTTTGTATCAGTGTGTTGCTGGGCTAACCAGTAAGAAATGGCTTTGCAGGATTTTGTACTCTGCAGCAAGTGACACACACACACACACAAAGGGACTCACACAATCCCAAGAACGCTCACACACAACACACCCAGAGGGACATGTTAGTCCAACCCCCAAAGAAAGAAACAATCACACCCGCAACCACACTCACACTCACCCCCCCTACACACACCATACTATTCACAAAATTGTGCTCAGAGACACAAGTGCACGCAGTTCACTCCCACTGCTCCAAATACAAGGACCTCCTGCCCCATACAGCTGGACAGCTACGAATGAGAATGATCCCCTCATGCTGGATCATCTGCTTGGCCCCCCACTCCCTCTTGGGGCATGCTGTGTGGCAGAGGGCCTCCATGTGCTGCCTGGGGTAGGGGCAGTGCACACAGCTGCCTCCCCTCCCGGGTCTATTACAGGAGGGGAGGGGGGGTCTTTTGGCCTGTAAGGTGCAGCAGGTCGGACTAGATGATCACATTGCTCCCTTCTGACCTTAAAGGCTCCAAGTCTAAAAGGGAGAGGAAAGTAAAGGAAGTTTTAAAAAAAAAAATAAACCAAACATTGTAATACCAGGATAACTCCACCTGCTCATTGTCTAGTCCCACCCCTTTCTTCCTCCATTGTGTGTTGAACGCCCTGCAGGACATTGATTCTCTCATTCCATTGATAAACTGATACAATGTGACTGAAATTAAACTAATTCCCAGGGGAGAAAACATCACATCATTGCATTGGCTGGGAATTGAACCCAGGTCAACTGCTTGGAAGGCAGCTATGCTCACCACTATACCACCAATGCCTCTCGTGAAAAGGCTACTTATGCTTGACCAATGAGGCTAGAGCAGCATTGAGGAGATTTTCAGCCTGTTAAAATGTACTGGATTCTCATCACTGAAAAAAAAACACCTCCATCTTCACTTGAGTTTGAACCATCAGCCTTTCAATTAGCCACCAAAGCTGTTAATCACAGGGGATGTCTACACTACGAGTATCACAGCATTCCTTCTCAGATCTGAACCTTAGAGTTCAGAAAATGAGATACTAGCATCTGAATCCTCTAAGCTTAATTACCAGCTTAGATTTCATAGCGCTGCCACCACCTAAAAATATAGTGTTTTGGAGCACTCTGACCTCCCCAGCCTTCTCTGGGGACCCCAAGAACCCAGATCCCTTGGGTTCTTAAAACAAGGAGTAATAAACCATTCCCCCACCTTTCCCCCTCCTAGAGTTTCCCTCCCTGGGCTATCCTGAGAGATACTGATCCAACCTCTTAAATCACCATACAGAGAAGCATCTCCCTTCCTTTCCACAAAGAGGCAAACAGATTCAAGGAAAACAAAGAGAGATTCTTTCTCTCCCCCTCCCGTCTCCCCCCCACCTGTTCTGGTGAGTTATCCCAATCCCCTGGAATAACACAAGGGAAACAAGGAAAAAAAATCAATCAGGTTCTCTAAAAAAAGAAATTTTTTAATAAAAGAAAGGAAAAAGTAAAGAATTAGCTCTGTAACTTCAAGATGTAAATATTACAGGGTTCATAGACTCATAGACCAGAAGGGACCAATATGATCATCTAGTCTGACCTCCTGCACAAGGCAGGCCACAGAACCCTACCCATCCACTTTTATAACAACCCCTAACCCAGGAGCGAGTTATTGAAATCCTCAAAATTGGTTTGAAGACCTCAAGCTGCAGAGAATCCACCAGCAAGCGACCCGTGCCCCACGCTGCAGGGGAAGGCAAAAAACCTCCAGGGCCCCTGCCAATCCGCCCTGGAGGAAAATTCCTTCCCGACCCCAAATATGGCGATCAGCTAAACCCTGAGCATGTGGGCAAGACTCACCAGCCAGCACCCAAGAAGGAGTTCTCTGCAGTAACTCTGTTCCCATCCCATCCAACATCTCCCTGCAGACCATTGAGCAGACCTATCTGGTGGTAATCCAATTGCCCAAATTAATGATCCTATCATAACATCCCCTCCATATACTTATCAAGCTTTGTCTTAAAGCCAGAAAAGTCTTTTGCCCCCACTACTTCCCTCGGAAGGCTGTTCCAGAACTTCACTCCCCTAATGGTTAGAAACCTTCGTCTAATTTCAAGTCTAAACTTCCTAATATCCAGTTTATACCCATTCGTCCTCGTGCCTACATTAGTACTAAACTTAAATAATTCCTCTCCCTCCCTAACGTTAACCCCCCTGATATATTTATATAGAGCAAGCATATCCCCCCGCAGCCTTCTTTTGGCCAGGCTAAACAAGCCAAGCTCTTTGAGTCTCCTTTCATAAGGCAGGTTTTCCATTCCTCGGATCATACTTGTAGCCCGTCTCTGAACCTGTTCCAGTTTGAATTCATCCTTCTTGAACATGGGACACCAGAACTGCACACAGTATTCCAGATGAGGTCTCACCAACGCCTTATATAACGGTACTAACACCTCCTTATCCTTGCAGGAAATACCCCGCCTGATGCATCCCAAAATCGCATTTGCTTTTTTAACAGCCGTATCACATTGGCGACTCATAGTCATCCTGCTATCAACCAGTACCCCAAGGTCCTTCTCCTCCTCCGTCGCTTCCAACTGATGCGCCCCCAATGTATATCCAAAATTCTTATTATTAATTCTTAAGTGCATGACCTTGTACTTTTCACTATTGTATTTCATCCTATTTCTATTACTCCAGTTTACAAGGTGGTTCAGATCTTCCTGAATAGTATCCCTGTCCTTCTCCGTGTTAGCAATACCTCCCAGCTTTGTGTCATCCGCAAACTTTATTAGCACATTCCCGCTCTTTGTGCCAAGGTCAGTAATAAAAAGGTTAAATAAGATCGGTCCCAAAACTGATCCTTGAGGGACTCCACTAGTGACCTCCATCCAGCCTGACAGTTCACCTTTCAATACGACCCGCTGGAGTCTCCCATTTAACCAGTTCCTTATCCACCTTACAACTTTCATATTCATCCCCATCATCATATTCATCGGAACCGTGTCGAACGCCTTACTGAAATCTAGGTAAATTATATCTACCGCATTTCCTTTATCTAAGTAATCTGTCACCTTCTCAAAGAAGGAGATCAGATTGGTTTGACACGATCTACCTTTAGTAAATCACAGGGGTAGCTGCGTTAACCAGGATTTGTAAAAAGTGAGAGTCCTGTGGCACCATATAGACTAACAGATGTACAGGAGCATAAGCTTTGAGGGGTGAATCCCCACTTCATCAGATGAATGTAGTCGGAATTCTGTGCCTGGATAGCCAACTACAAAATCAATTTCTCCTTCCTTGGCTTTCACACCTCAGCTGCTAAAAGAGGGCCTCATCCTCCCTGATTGAACTAACCTCCTTATCTCTAGACTGATTCTTACTTGCATATTTATACCTGCCCCTGCAAATTTCTGCCACATGCATCCGACGAAGCGGGTATTCACCTGAGAAATCTTATGCTCCAATACGTCTGTTAGTCTATAAGGTGCCACAGGACTTTATGTCTTTTTGAGGTGAGTGCAGCTTGCTTGGGAGGTGCTGACGATGGATAGAAAAAAGGCTGGAGTCAATGACAGATGAGACCACAGAAGGGGAAAGGGAATGGCAGCCCCACAGAAGGTCCTGGGTGCTCAGATGCCCCAGTTATAGCACCCTGGCCTGTCGTAGAGAGAGAAAAGACACTGAGGGGCCCTGCCCCCCTAACAGTGATCCCATGACAAGAACCTGGTTGGGAGTGGGGTGAAGGTTCCCTCTGGGCAAAGTGGAGCTGAAATCCCTCAGTGTCCTGGAATTTAAGCAATGGAAGCTTCAAACCCTGCACGGGTGTGGGCTGAGGTGCATCAGCAGAACGTTGGGCTGGACAGGGGCGGCAGGTTTGTATAATTTTTGGTGGTGCCCAGAATGAGACCAAGTCCTGCCCCCCTTCCCCACACCTGCCTAAGGCTCTGGGAGGGAGCTTGGGTGTGGGAGGGAGAGGGGCTGGGCTCTGGGAGAGAGTTTGGGTTCAGAGTCTGGGCTCAGTCAGGGGGTTGTGCTGCAGGAGGGTGTGCAAGAGGCAGGCGCTTGGAGGGAGTTTGATTGCAGGTGTGGGGTCTGGGTTGGGGCAGGGGGTTATGAGTACAGGAGAGGATGAAGGGTGCAGCATTTGCCTCGGGCATCTCTCGAAAGCAACCCGCACCCCCCTCTGGCAGCAGCCCCTAAGCGGGAGGGCTGGGGGCATCTCTGAGCACTGCTGCCCACAGACTCCAGCCCTGCAGCTCCCATTGTCACAGTTGGCTTTTGGGGCGGGGACAGCATGTGGAGACCCCCCACACACAGTTGTTCTTCCCGCAGATGTGGGGCAGCAGGGGATCTCCCCTGTTTGGGGGAATCTCTCTGGGCCCCACTGTTAGGTCTCCATCCTTTCTCCCCTTAACCACGCACACCCCTCCCCTCCCCGTTATCAATGTTTTAGAGTGACCCCTCCCTCCGTTTGTAGGACACAGACTCTCTGTGACAGAGACTGACTGCGGCTCCTCTCTGCATGGCCCCAGTGGGGAAGGAAAGAGACTGGGGGGGGTGGAGAAGATGGGCAGAAGGAGTCAAATGGGGCTAAACCAGAACAGAGGAGATTTTCTTCCTGTTAAAACGTACTGGAGTCTCATCACTGAAAAGCCGCATCTTGAATTAGGTTTGAACCAGCTGCTTTTCAATTACCAGGCAAAGGTGTGAACCACAGAGACTGGGAACTGCCTGCTTCCCAAATCCATCTAAAAAGCATCTGCAGTGGTGCAATTGGTTAGTGCAGAAGGGCAAGCTGCTGGGATTGTAAATTCAGGCCTTATCTGGAGCACTGGATTCTGTTCCCCATGTACCTTCCCCAGCTCGTTCCTCTTAGCTGTGTACTTTGCTTTACCTAATTCCCATGGAAAGTGCCCTGCTAGGAAAAGGAGAGTAAGTTCCAAAATATGGCAGTAGGTGCACAGCTTGGAAACATCCCCCCTGTGCTGCCATTAGTTCCAGTAGGCTGTTCACTGGCAGGGCAAACTGATTTCTTTGCTGCTGAGAAAGCTGCCAGGACAGGTCTGTGGGCACCAGAGCTCCCTGCTTCTTCCAGGACACCTCTGGCTCCTTCCCTGCCCCAGTCACCGGTGTAGGAGAGTCCTACATGCACAGAGCCTAAAGCTTTACTAAGTCTTCTTAGTGCAGTTAACAGAGTGTCAGTCTCCTCATACTCTGAAAGTCATGAGTTCAAGCTTCAGAGGTAGTAATGGCTTTTGCTCCCTGCTTCAGATTTTCCAAAGGAAAACAGAGAAAAGAAACTAGAGGAGAGTGGTTTCTAGACACTCTAACACGCACATGCACACAGAGACTTTTCTATGGCATTATCTTTTCCTTCTCTGTGCCATTTGTATTCTCCATAGAGCAAAATAAAACAAAAACATGCAAGTCCGAGCCTAATACAGCATGAAACTCAATACAGATCAAGTCTCACCCTCAGAGATCTTCCAATACTCTTCTTTCGCAGACTAGACTTATTTCTTGTCTGGTCACAATCTTTTCACCAAGTTTAGTCCTTGTTCCAGCTCAAGGTAGCTAGGGGATTTCTCATCACTGCACCCACCTTTCTTCTGTTCCATCCCCTTATACAGCTTTGCTACAAGGCAGGAATCTTTTGTCTCTCTCCTGGGGAAAAGCCCCAGGTTTAAGATGGATTCCTGTACCAGGTGACATGGTCACATGTCCTGTGAGATCCCAAGCCTTCATTCTTCCTGTCCTGACTCACAGATAGTGCAGGACAGAGCCATCTCCAGTCAATTGTCCTGGTTAATGGGAGCCATCAAGAGTCCAAACCACTATTAATGGCCCACACTTTGCCTCATTACAATAGGACCTCAGAGTTATATTTCATATTTCTAGTTTCAGATACAGGAATGATCGGTTTGTACAAATAGGATGAACACACACAGTAGATTATAAGCTTTGTAATGATACTTTACAAGAGACCTTTTGCATGAAGCATATTTCAGTTACTTTATATTCACACTCATTAGCGTATTTTCATAAAATCCTATGGAGTGCAACTTCACAGCTGGGAAAGGGTTTTACTGCAGCACCTGGGAGCAGTTGAGTTTCATGTTCAGGCTGTGGTATGAGTTCCTCCAGGTTTCTCGTAAGCACACAGGGACCTTAGTGGGTGCTCTCGATACAGGAATGGCCCAGATATGCTAAAGTGATGGGAATTGCATTTTCCTTTTTTATTTTTGTATTTCCAATGACATTTCTGTATAACTGTGTTTTCTCTTGGATTTGATATTTAACTTAAGAAAGAATAAGGCCTCAGGGCGCCCGATGGAGGAGCAGGCTGGGGCTAGGACTGCTAAGAAAGCAAGAGTAGCAAGTTTTCTGTATTGTTTCCTGCCCTCATTTTCATGACTCATTTCTCTTCTGCATGAAATTTGCCATTTGTACATGTGAGCCTGACTAGCTCAGTTGGTAGAGCATGAGGCTTTTAATATGAGGGTCTATGGTTCAGGTCAGTGAAAAAGACAGTTCTCCCTATAATATCTTCCAAGATCTTCAGAAGGCATCTCTTGAGGATGCTCCTTGACTTCAGCTTCCCCTTTTCAGGACTTGGCCTTTCCTAGGAAGGGCCATGTATTGCCTGGGACTGAAGGGGCAACTTCCTCACATGCCCACTGGCCTCTCAGTCTGGATTAAGAAAGGCCTCTGGAAGCTGCAGCAAACTGCTGCATGACAACTTGATGAGCAAATGCAGGGTTGCCCACACAGGGTCATTCTCAGCAGAACTCAGCAGAGGTCTGGGTGTTCCCTATTGGTCCCATGGTGTAAGGGCCAGCACTCAGGATTTTGAATCCTGCAATCTGAGTTGAAGTCTCAGTGGGATCTGAGAGCAATTCCTGTGGCACCTAACCCTACTGGGTCTTCCAAGGCTCTGTCTTGCTTTCTCAAAGGCCATGAAAGTCTGTCTTTTCCTCGCTAGCTGTTGTGACTTGGGCACAAGAGAGGATGTTTGATCCAGAAGCCTGGCTGTGCCTGGAGTCCTGTAGGTAGGGATGCGAGCTGCATTTCCTCTGAGTCCTGAAGCTGGGCTGCAGCCTGGCCTGGGAGGCAGCCCTATTGGTTCACCTACTGGCCCAAAGTCACTTGGGCAGTGTTGGTGTCCCCAGGAATGCTGAAGAGCCTAAGGGAGGGAGGCTCTATACTCCTTCCTATCAGTCAGAGTGGAAAAGGAGGGCTGCAAGAGTGGACAGGTTGATGAGCTGGGCCTTCTACCATTCGGGTGGGGACGATGTGGGGAACACTAACTGGGAGAAGCGGTTGCTGGCCTGTGAGGAAAGGCTCAGCCAATGGCATAAGTGGACCTTGTCATTAGCCTACAAAGCTGTGATGCTCAAGACCTATCTTTTGGCTGTGGGGAATTTCCTCAGCCATGTGTTTCCCCCTGCTCCATGAGTGCTGCTGAGACCGAACACCAGGGCCTTCCACTTCCTGTGGGGCAATAGGACGTCCCTACCTAGTCAGGAGACATGTGGCTTTTCTGCCGTATTAGAAGGGGGATTGGGTTTGGTGGGCTTTGAAGCCTTGTACGGCTCTACTTTTTTGTGTTTCAATTTTCAGTGGTGGCTGAGCTGGAAGGCAGGTCAGGCCCAAGGGAAATGGTGGGGCAACCACAAAGAACGCAACTGACTCTTCCGATATGGTTGTATTATTTTTGCCCCACTGGGTGCAGCACCGGGTATGAGATGGCTGATGATGAGGGAAGGGGGAGGCCCCCCCCTCTAGTGTTCTTCTACTCTCACCTTACACCCTACAGGATTTTCAGTGGGTGGCTAGGTGGAAGGTGCTTGTAGGATGGCTTCATCCGCAACAGTGGCTGCCCTCACAGCAGCAGCGGCCACAGCAGCTAGGCCCCTCCACCTCCTTTGGCTCAATCTGAACAGAGGTCAATGTACCACTGGGTGAGACAGGCCAATTTTAAGGAGCTTTCTCTGAAGGTGAGCAACTGTCCCCAGAACTTACTGACAGGCACTTTAAAGTATTTGCAAATGTGCATGGCTGGCATGTGCAGAGCAAAGGCTGCCTAGGGGCACTGTGTCAGGCTTTGGCACTGCTTGAGACAATGGACCATCTTCAGACACCAGGTGACCCAGGATCTAAGGCAGGAATGGGGTGAGGAAGCAAGTCAAGCTGAGCAGGGCAGCCAAAATTCATCTTGCCTTTGTGGGCGCTCACAATGATTCCATTTTTTGTGCCAGGGCTGACAAAAACACCCCAAACAGAGAAGCAGCAGGCCAAAAAAGCAGCAGGGGTATTCTGTCTGCTATCCAAGACCCATAAACCTGGAAATCCTGGATGCCCCATCATTTCAGGCAATGGCACCCTGACAGCAGGATAGTCTGGCTGCGTAGACTCCCTCCTCAGGCCTTATGCTACCAGCACTCCTAGCTATCTTCGAGATGCCACTGACTTCTTGAGGAAACTACAATCCATTGGTGATCTTCCAGAAAACACCATCCTGGCCAGTATGGAGATAGAAGCCCTCTACACCAACATTCCACACAAAGATGGACCACAAGCTGTCAGCAACAGTATCCCCGATAATGTCACGGCAAACCTAGTGGCTGAACTTTGTGACTTTGTCCTCACCCACAACTATTTCACATTTGGGGACAATGTATACCTTCAAGTCAGCAGCACTGCTATGGGTACTCGCATTGCCACATAGCATGCCAACATTTTTATGGCTGACTTAGAACAACACTTCCTCAGCTCTCATCCCCTAATGCCTCCACTCTACTTGCCCTACACTGATGACATCTTCATCATCTCGACTCATGGAAAAGAAAACCCTTGAGGAATTCCACCATGATTTCAACAATTTCCATCCCACCTACAATGTCAGCCTGGACCAGTCCACACAAGAGATCCACTTCCTGGACACAACTGTGCTAATAAGCAATGGTCACATAAACACCGCCCTATACTGGAAACATACTGACCGCTGTACTTACCTACATGCCTCCAGCTTTCACCCAGACCACATCACACAACCCATTGTCTACAGCCAAGCTCTAAGATACAACCACCTTTGCTCCAACCCCTCAGACAGAGAAAAACACCTACAAGATCACTATCAAGCATTCTTACAAGTACACTACCCACCTGCTGATGTGAAGAAACAGATTGACACCAGAAGAGTACCCAGAAGTCAGCTACTACAGGACAGGTCCAACGAAGAAAGTAATACAACCCCACTAGCCGTCACCTTCAGCCCCCCAACTAAAACCTCTCCAGTGCATCATCAAGGATCTACAACCTATCGTGAAGGATGATCCGTCGCTGTCACAGATCTTGGGAAACAGGCCAGTCCTTGCTTACAGATAGCCCCCTAACCTGAAACAATTACTTACCAGCAACCCAACAACATAAATACTAAACCAAGATCCTATCCTTGCAACAAAGCCCGTTGCCAACTCTGTCCACATATCTATTCAGGGGACATCATCATAGGACCTAATCACATCAGCCACACTATCAGAGGCTTCTTCACCTGCATATCTACCAATGTGAAATATGCCATCATGTGACAGCAATGCTTCTCTGCCATGTACATTGGCCAAACCAGACAGTCTCTACATAAAAGCATAAAAGGACACAAATCAGACATCAAGAATTATAACATTCAAAAACCAGTCGGAGAACACTTCAATCTTCCTGGTCACTTGATTACTGACCTAAAAGTCGCAATATTACAACAAAAAACCTTGAACAACAGACTCCCAAGAGAGACTGCTGAATTGGAATTAATTTGCAAAGTGGACACCATTAAATTAGGCTTGAATAAAGCCTGGGAGTGGATGAGTTATTACACAAAGTCAAACTATTTCCCCATGTTTATTTGTCCCCCTACTGTTACTTACACCTTCCTGTCAACTGTTGGAAATAGGCCATCCCGATTATCAATACAAAAGATTTTTTCTCCTGCTGATAATAGCTCACCTTAACTGCTCACTCTCATTATAGTGTGTATGGCAACACCCATTTTTTCACGTTCTCTCTGTGTGTGTGTATCTATATCTTTATCTATATCTCTTCCTGCTGTATTTTCCACTGTAAGCATCCGATAAAGTGGGTTTAGCCCATGAAATCTTATGCTCAGATAAATTTGTTAGTCTCTAAGGTCCACAATTACTCCTTGTTCTTTTTGCAGATAAATTAATGGAGGTTGAGTCCATGAATGGCTATTAGCCAGGATGGGTAAGGAATGGTATCCCTAGCCTCTGTTTGTCAGAGGGTGGAGATGGATGGCAGGAGAGAGATCACTTGACCATTACCTGTTAGGTTCAGTCCCTCTGGGGCACCTGGCATTGGCCACTGTTGACAGATAGGATATGGGGTTGGATGGACCTTTGGTCTGACCCAGTATGGCCATTCTTATATTCTTATGAAGGGAGGGGCAGAGCACTGCAACAGAGTTTCTGTAGTATAGTGGTTATCATGTTTGCTTAATATGCAAAAGGTCCCTGGTTTAAAACCAGGCAGAAACATGATGGCTTCCTTTCCCCAGCTCCTACTGGCCTGTCCCTGCTGTTGTAGGAGCAGCAGTGATTTCTATGCAATGTATAACCTGTATGCTCAATAGGTGTGTTATACTTCTCTCCTCTCGCTCTCTGAATACCTGGGAAGTGGTTTTCCTCCTCCTGGAATGCTTGTGGGATGAATGGGCTGGTAGAAGAGCTTCCAGGTAGACAAGGTGTCTGGGACTCTAATTAGGCAGCACTCACACACCCAGAGCATGGACACTGCCCAAAGTGGAGCGTGAAAAACCAGATGCAGCCAAGTCATCTCTAGTCGCAGGCCATTAGGTGCAGGTCCTTAAAAGGAGAAGTGGCCATGTGCTCAGGAGTCACTCACAAGCTTGTACCTCCAGTGAATGCTCTTTGCCCGGATTGCCTGGCCAGTGGTTCTTTGCGTTGTATTTCATTGTGCCTCAGGAAGACTTACCTTCATCGCACCGTCCATAGCTGCACTGTGGGACACTTACCTTGCAGAATCCTGACATCTCCAGTGCTGTGCCTGTCCTGAGAGCATGAGTATGCAAGTGTGAGTGTGACACCTCCGCTTCTTTTGAACTTAGCTGTCAGTATAATAAACAGGCTGCTTTCTGCCAAACTCTGGTGGGTCATTAGTCCTCCCTACGCTTACTAGCTGGCCCAATTTTGGGGAAAAGCTGCGATAAGCTCAACCCCTGCAGAATAGAGGGTGGTGAAATGAGCTGGGAAAAAGCCTTAGCATCAGCAGGTGAAAGCTAGAGGACCTTGGCCAGTCACCTTTTGAAGCCTTGTGGCTTGGTCTCCTCTGCCCTTGGAGGTTGGCCTATGGCGGCCGGCTCTTCCTGCTGGCTTCCTTTATGTAACTTGCCAAAGGAGGGAGTGAGGTAGGAATGAGGCAAAAGAGGAAAGTCTAGCTGAGGAAGGCAGGGCAGAAGCTAAGCCCATTTGTTCTGCAAAGCCTGAAAAGCCTGGGGAGGTGCGGTTGGCTGCTGGGAGGTAGAATCCTGTGCCTACCTCTTGGCTTCCCAGGGATGGCTACTTGCATCCCAGGAGAAGAAGGATGGTTCTGGGTGAAAGGAAAACAAGCAAAGATCTGGGAGGAAATTTGGATGTGAGATGCGGGCTCTGCACTGGGGGAGCAGGTTGAGGAGCAGGAGGGGTGGCGCTTACCCCGGGCACTGCAGCTCCCAAAGTGACTGGTACACACAACCCTGCGGCAGCAGGTCCTAGGTGGGCCGTGCCAGGGGGGTCTCTGTGTGCCACTGCCTGCAGGCGCTGCCCCCAGAGCTCCCATTGGCTGCAGTTCCTGGCCAATGGGAGCTGCGGAGTTGGTACTCGGGGCAGGGGTAGTGAATGGAGACACTCCCCCCAACCAAGGGGATGCTGGGACATGCCGGCCATTTCTGGGAGTGACACAGAGGGACAGAGGCAGAGTGGGCAGGGAGCCACCTTAGTGCTGCTGGCACATCTCTGCACACCCATTAGGGGAGTGGGGCAGAGGTCATCCATGTGCTGCCTGGGGTAGGGGCAGTGCACAGAGCTGCCTCCCCTCCTGGGTCTATTACAGGAGGGGAGGGGGGTCTTTTGGCCTGTAAGGTGCAGCAGGTCGGACTAGATAATCACATTGGTCCTTTCTGACCTTAAAGGCTCTGAGTCTAAAAGGGAGAGGGAAGTAAAGGAAGTTTTTAAAAAAACTAAACCAAACATTGTAATACCAGGATAACTCCACCTGCTCATTGTCTAGTCCCACCCCTTTCTTCCTCTATTGTGTGTTGAATGACCTGCAGAACATTGTCTTTTTCATTCCATTGATAAACTGATACAATGTGACTGAAAGTAAACTAGTTCCCACCAGAGGAAACATCACATCACTGCATTGGCTGGGAATCAAACCCAGGTCAACTGCTTGGAAAACAGCTATGCTCACCACTATACCACCAATGCATCTGGTGAAAGTCTAACTCATGCTTGCCCAATGAGGCTAGATAAGCACTGAGGAGATTTTCAGCCTGTTAAAATGAACTGGATTCTCATTACTAAAAAAAACCACCTCCATCTTCACTTGGGTTTGAAACATCAGCATTTCAATTAGCCACCAGAGTTGTTAATCACAGGGTATGTCTACACTAGGGGATTATTCTGATTTTACAGAAACCAATTTTTGGAAACAGATTGTATAAAGTCGAGTGCATGCGGACACACTAAGCACATTAGTTCAGCGGTGTGCGTCCATATACCGAGGCGAGTGTCAATTTCCAGAGCGTTGCACTGTGGATAGCTACCCCATAGCTATCCCATAGTTTCTGCAGTCTCTCCCACCCATTGGAATTCTGGGTTGAGATCCCAATGCCTGATGGGGCAAAAACAGTGTTGTGGGTGATTCTCGGTAAATGTCGTCACTCAGTCTTTCCTCTGTGAAAGCAATGGCAGACAATCATTTCGCATCCTTTTCCCTGGTTTCCCTGGGCAGACGCCATAGCATGGCAACCATGGAGCCCGTTCAGCCTTTTTTCACCATCATCATATGACTACTGGATGATTCTGACAGATGCGGTGCTGCAGCACTACACAGCAGCATCCCCTTGCCTTTTCAAGTTAGCAAAGATGGTTACCAGCCATAACGTCCCGTCTGCTGCTTTGCAAGTTGACAATGACAGTTACCAGTTATACTGTACCATCTGCTGCTGTCATGGGTGCTCCTGGCCGGCCTCGGTGAGGTTGGCCAGGGGCGCATGGACAAAAATGGAATGACTCCCCAGGTCATTCCCTTCTTTGAGTTTTGTCTAAAGGGAGAGTCAGTCCTGTCTAGACTATCAGGCAAGCCTACTAAAGATCCAGAGAGGCAAACGGCTGCTCCGGGTCAGAGCCCCAGACATCCCACAGAAACAACCCCACCCGTTACTTCCCTCCTCCTCCAACCCTCCTGGGCTACCATGGCAGTTATCTCCCTGTTTGTGTGATGAAGTAATAAAGAATGCAGGAATTTGAAACAACACTGACTTTATTGCCTCTGCAAGCAGAGCTCAAAGGGGTCCAATACCGCTGAATTGCTTCCACACTAACCCTAATCTGACATGGCAAATACTGATTTCAGCACTACTCCCCTTGTCGGAGAGGAGTACAGATATCGGTATTAAGAGCCCTTTATATCGATATAAAGGGCCTCGTTGTGTGGACGGTTGCAGGATTAATGTGATTTAATGCTGCTAAATTAGATATAAACTTGTAGTGTTCACCAGGCCAGAGATAGCAGCAAGTTTTCCCTACTGTTTCCCACCTTTGTTTTCTTGACTAGTTCTCCTCCACACCAAGCTGCTCTTTTACTTTTTGAGTCTGGCAAGCTCAGTTGGCAGAGCATCAGACTTTTATTCTGAGAGTCCAGGGTTCAAGTCTCCGGTCAGATGATAAACTACTCACCAAGATCTTAAAGCATCTCTCTGCAGTCCTCTTTGACATTACTTTTTCTCTTCAGGATTTTCCCTTTCCTCAGAAGGGCCTTTTTGTGTGTGGGTTTGAAGGGGCAACTTCCTGACAGCCCCTCTGTCCTTGCAGCCTTGAGGAATAAAGGCCTTTGGTCATATAGCATGTTCCTTCCCTGCACACACACACACACACATACAAACACACAGAATATCCCTAGGAATTAGAATCACCTGCTGCTTTCCCCTTTCCTGCTGGATCCCCAAATGACGATGCTCTTCAGCCTAAACCCATGTCCCCTCTTTTCCCAGTGCTCCTCAGTCCCAAACTTCAATCCCTCCTATGCACACTGCTTCTCACTCCCAACCAGAGCCTACTCCTCTTCATCCTTCTCCTCTGTCCCTACCCACAGCCCCCTCAATCCCAACCCACAGGCCCTTCCTCCTCACGCTGCTCCTCAATCCCAACCCACAGGCCCCTCCTATTCCCAGTGCCCCTCAATCGCAGCCCACAGCTCCCTCCTTCCCTCCAGCAGCAGGTGCTTCACACCCCCTCAGGAAGATTTTCTTGCAAGGTTTCGTGTATGAGTCTACATGTGGATTTTATAGTATGTTGGAAATATGTTGGATTGCTTGCCGAAATGATCACTTTTGCCTGGTGTTTTATTCCCAGTCTCCTTGTTATTGGGGCAGGAGAAATAAAGCGTTGTTATCCTTGTTGTGTAAATTGAGGGCAGCACAACTGTGCTTGGCAGACCCCAACTGAGGGACTCATGCTTAGTTCAAAAGCACTTGCTAGGCAGGGGACAGGGGTTCAAAAGCCAAATGGGCCGGTGCCTGGGTCGTAATATTCAAATTTAGGGTTTAGGACAGGATGGCTGTGGAGAGATGAGTGAGTCCCTAGACAACATAGTGAGTACGGTGCCTTCTTATTTTCCCCCCTTTCCACCCAGGATGGCAGGTGAACTCTACAAAGGCACCTCTGGGCTTGCACTGACTAAGGACAACAGCAGTGAGTGGGGTGCAGAGAGGGGATGGCTCATGTTAAAGGACTTTTGGTTGCTGGACTTATGAACCGTAGGGAGAAGGACACTGCCCAGCTTATTTGGGGGGTGGGTCTTTTCCTCATGGTTTATGTTTATGTGTTGGGGCTGCTGACATGACTTCTGCTAACCCTGGGCTTACATTGCAATGCAGACATACCCTGAGAGGGCATCTATAACGTGATAAAAGCAGTGTGGCCCGGCTGGCCTGGATAATCTGACTTGGACTCCTGGGGCTCAGGTTGTGAGACTAAAAACTGCAGTGTAGACATTTAGGCTCAGACTGGAGCCCAGGCTCAGAAACCCTCACCCCTTGTGGGGTCTCGGAGGCTGGGCTCAAGCCCAAGTGTCTACACTGTAATTTTATAACTGTGCAGCACAAGCCCCACGAGCCTCCATCAGCTGACCCAGGGTTTGAGAATAGTGACTTGGGTGTGTTTATGACAGTTCAGACATAATACTACGCTATGTCCACGCTGCAATGAAACACCCAGGCCTGCCCCATGCCAGCTCAGGCTCCTGAGGCTTTGGCCATGAGGTGGTAAATTTGCAGTGTAGATGTCTCAGCTCAGGCTCAATACTGGGCTCTGGGCCCCCTCAAAGTTGGGAGGGAGTTTAGAAAGCAAAAAAGGTAAAACCGCAATGAAGTATTACCCTGGACTCAATGGCATTTCTCCATTGGTCTGTCTGCTTTGGGGCAGGGACAATAGCACATCCTGCTGCATTCATTATTTCATAGGGTGGTTTAGGATTTTCATTCTCAGACACTGAGCACAAAGCAGGACTCAACCCTCGGTATAAACTAAATGAGCTGGCCACAGATTCTAGCAGCCACAATGAGCATTTGGTGTGAGAGCTCAGACCTGCCCCTGTCCCAGAGGGAGGGGGTCATCCATGAGGGGACTGGACCACTGACCTACCAGCTCCTAACTCCCAAACGTTCAGTAACTCTGTTATCAGTGCCTGTGTGTGTAATTTAAACCATAAGAAAACCCACACTGGGCTAGACCAAAGGTCCTTCTGACAACAGCCAAGAGCAGGTGCCCCAAAAGCCACTCAACAGGGCCCCACTGGCAGTTATTATCCCTGCCTCAAAAGCAGACAGACCAATGGAGAACTGCCATGAGTCCAGGGTAATACTTCCCTGTGGTTTTACCATTTCCACTTGCTAAACTCCCTCCCAGCCTTCTGGGCTCCTAGACCTATCCTAGTGTTATGTCTACACTGATGGAGGGGTAGGTGGGTGAGGAATAGGTTTTATTGGACTGCATAGAAGTGATTGAGAAAGTCACCCTAAAGCAGTGGTCCCCAAACATTTCACACTGTGCCCTCTTATCCATGGCTGTGGGCCCTCGGAAGCAGCAGTTGAAAACTGGGGCTGGGAGTGGGGTGTTGCTTGCTGAAGAGAGGGGTGCAGACAGGGGTAAGGGAGTTGAAGCCGAGCTGGCAGTCAGGGGTCCAGGCTGAGGGTGGGGTTGGAAAAGAGCTGGGACAGAGTCGGGCTGACTGGTGCTCCCTCCGTGGGGGCTGGCTCAGCCCCTGAGGTGCCCCCATGAATGTTCCTCTGTGTCCCCCTAGGAGTCACACCCCACATTTTGGGGAGCACTGAACCCTACACGTTAAGCAGGGGCTAGTGATGCCAAAGCCCAGGGAAAGGGAGAACAAGTGCGGGGCCCCCAGCACTGGAACTAGGCCCCCTCACTTCTGTCTGTGGCTCTGCCCCCTGCCACACCTTCCACCCACGGCCCCATCCACTATGTCACCTCTGTTCCACCACTTCCCCCGCTAGCCCCACCGTGTCACTCCTTTACCCCTGCCCCGCTGCGGCCCTGAGACCAGAGAAGCTCTGTGCCCCTGATGCAGCCCCTGGGCCATAGCACGGAGTGAGAGCTCCTCCAGCCCTGGGCTGACACAGGGGAGACTTTTCCAGGGTAACCTATTTTCTCCAGGGTCCTTAGTCATGGGCCCCACTGTCTCCTTGATGACATAAGGTATTGGGAGGCTGAGCCCTCCCGAGCCTCCATTATATGCTGCCCAGGCTACCGCTGCTCAGTGTGTGGCCAGTCTCTCTGTGTTCTCTGCTGTTCTTGCTGGGGAGCCTGGCTGGCCTTAGGGGTGGGGCCCCCCAGCAGCCACCCAGGACTTCAGGGGGTCAAAGGGCACTGTGTGCCAGTGCAAAGGTGCTCACTGCTCTCCCCTGCCCCAATGCTCCTCCATGGCCCCATAGGGGGTTGTGGGGAGCGAGGAGCAACACTATGTGCTCCATGCATCCTGGTCACTTTCCCCACCTGGGCTGTGCTGTGAGGGGAGCATCAGAAGCTGCTGCTCTCTGCCCTCCCCTTATGCAGCCTGGCTGAGGAAAGTGACCTGGATGCAGGGAACTCAGATGATGTTGCTTCTTGTCCCCCACCCCACCCCCGCAGCTCCTAGGGGTGCCCGGGGGAGCAGCATTCCAGGTAGGAGTGGGTAGCAATGCTAGCTGCTCCATGCATACAGGTCAGTGTCTCCACGTGGGTGTAGGAGGGGGTGCAGGGTTTAGGGTGAAGGGGAGCAGGAGAGGGGCAGTGGCTGGTGGCACAGGAGGGGAGTGTGGGAGTTAAGGGCAAAGGGGACACAGCGTAGGGGTTAGGGTACAGAAGGGGGCAGGAGATAGCGGTGAAGGAGGTGCAAGGGTTGGGAGTGCAGGAGCTGGGGGGAGAGGGGGAGGGGATCGTCCAGGGGCAGTGGGGAAGTGCCAAAGTACAAGTTTTGCCCAGGGCACCATTTCCCCAATGCTGGTCCCTGAGAACATTTCTTGCTGGGAGGGGGAGAGGGAGGAGAGAGGGATGAGGCGTTTTCTCTCTGTTTCTTTCGTCTCCATTTTCTGCTCCTTCCTTCAATTACAGAAACCTCCCTTGTGTTTCAGATTGTGCAGTGATGCCTTCCCCACCCCAGGCCTCTGGAGTCTTTGGAGCAGAAAGATCCCAGGAGCTGAGGATGAATCCAGGGGTGAGTAGCTGACAGGAAGGAGTCCTAGCAGCTCTTCTGGGAGTGCAGGGGAGAAATGACTCCCCCTTCTCTAGATTCTCCCCATGGGGCTCTGGGGAGCAGGGAGCGTTGTGTGATAAATTCCATCCAACATCCCCCTGTTAGGCCTGAATAAAGATATAGCAGACAGAACCAGGTATGCCAACCTGACCAAAGTCAGGCTAATAGAGGTTTGTGGGTAATCCCTAAGTGGAAAATGCTGAAAAAGCAGCATGTCTCACAAGCGCTGGAAAAAAGTAAGATAAGAGAAAAGCTGCATTCCTGGCATAGTACCAGATGTGCTGTAATAGGGCAGATCCTTCGAAGAACTGATAAGAGCCCTAGCTTCCCAGCCTCCTTGCTTTCACTCCCTGGTTCTGTTCTTTGCTTGTTTTTAACTCCCCTACATTTCTAACTTTAGGCATGCATGTATACTAAAGGTGTCTAGTTTCTAGTTGTTAGAAGAAGGGGGTGGGTTGCTCCAGTAAATAATTTATAACGCAATGGAACTGTCTATATAGGCTTATACTAAGATGTAAAGGGGGGGCTGGTTCTCTCTGAAAACAAGCTGCTCTCTATTAATGCGTGCACTTGTCAATAAAAAGCTTTTGATCGGACCTTGCTGGTGTTGCCTGTCTCTCTTGCGGTCAGACAACGAACTTTGCCGTCGGGGTTAGAGTCCCTGACACCCCTTTGATCCAAGCCGAGGGACATCCCAGCTCTGCACGTTCCCCTTGGCAGCACCAAACAAGGTAAGTTTTCCACTTCTCAGGAGACCCAGTCAGGGGCTGATGTGCCGGACATATGTTGGGAAAGGGACTGTCTGAATTCCCAAGGCAGGAAAAGAACAATCTACAGCGACATCATCAACCACAAACACACTCTAACCATGCTCCAGCCAGTAGGGAAATGGGCAGGAATTCTTGCTGGTCGGCCAGGGCCACACGTACAGAGCTGCACAGCAGTGAGTGTGCTGGGGAAGCTGGTCTGAGCAAACAATTGGAAATGCCCCTTCAGTGAGAACAGAACCAGAGTGTAGAAAGGCCCTTGTGTTAAGCAGTTGTGGCTGAGGGCTTAGGGAGCTGAGGTATGACACCATAGGGGTCTTTCTGTGGAGGTTTGATTTTTGCCAGCTAAGGAAGGCTGTTGTGTGGTGTCTTCACAGCTGTACTTTCAGTGATGCAGGTTTCTCTACCCCATTGTTCCATGGACATCCTACCAGATTGCCAGCTGCTTTTCAACTTCAATGCAGAGACCGTTTGTGTGTGGGGAGAGATAGCGTGTGTGTTGAGGTAGGTAAGACCGGATCATTATTATCCCTACTTGAAAGAGGGAGAAGCTAAGGCTGAGAAAGGAGAATTGACTTGTCTTAGGTCACACAGCCAGTCAGTGGCAGAGTTGGGAATAGGACCCAAGAACCCTGATTTTGAAAGTAATCATCAGATCTTGAATTTCAGACATTGAATGACCTGAGTAAAGTGCTCTCACAAGAGCTCCAGACCAACAATAGTGCACAGTAATTATTCAGCAAGCATTTGAGGAGAACTGCAATATTAGAGAGAATCAGGAATTGCTCAGAGACCATTAATGCAGAGAAGCAGCAAAATTCATCAAACATATAACTGGTTATAACTTATTTACTTGGTCTTAAAAGAGAAGAACAAGGACCTGAGTCTCCTCCCTGTCAATAACCCCCTGCTCAGCCAATCAGGGTAGAAACTGAGGACGGGAGGCTGAGGGTTCTCACCAGAGAGCCCAAAGGATGGCCCAGGTCACAGGTGGAGATCACTGCCCGAGCACTATCTCAGCCGCACATTTTTGGATGGACCTCACTCCTGGTTTTGGGAGGGGAACAGGTGAAAGGACAAAAGAAGCTAGAGAGAAAGAGAAAGGAGGAAGGGATGGATGGAGGAAAATATGAAACAAAAAGGACAAACCCTAATGTCCCCAGTGATTCTAAGGGACAAAATCCCAGGTGCGGAATAAAATTCTGCCTCCTTAAGCTAGTGTTTTCCATGCCTAGAATTCAACTATCACCATATGGATCAGACTGAACAGGTTTCAAACCTTGAGGAGGCTCTTACCTTCTCAACAGGGATGGCTGTTTTCTAGTAAAATCAGGCAAAGGGAAGGAGAAAACTGGAAAAAGGTTCCTTCTGACGCTCACGTCCGTGAACCCAAATACTCTCTCAGGTGTCAAAGAGAGAGCTGGAGAAGGAGACTTGCTGAAGCAAAGCCACAGGGGTCTCTGAGGTTTCTCTGGCCCCTCGCTTCTGTCCTGCCTGCCTGATGTCAGCATCTCTCTGTGAGGTCACCACCTCCCCACCACCTTTGACCAATAGTCTGATGTCCTTCAAAAGGCTTTTGTGATGTCACTGCCACACCCCTCCCTTGCTGTGCTAATGTCCTGCCCCTGGCCAGACACTTTGGAGGTTTGAGCTACTCCCTGTGGATCACCCCACTGAAGGAACGTTCGTTCTAGGCAACAAGCTGGCTAGACAGTAAAATATCAGACGCTGCTCCCAATGCTACACTCAGTTTTTCAGAAATTAGTAAACTTTATGGCCAGAAGAGACCATTAGAGCATCTAATGTGACCCCCTGCATATCACAGGCCTCCTGTATGACACAAGAGCTACTTTTGGGGCAAACACATTCCAAAAGGCATCTAGTCTTCATTGAATGACATCAGGAGATGGAACATCCATCACTTTCCTTGGTAGCTTGTTCCTGTGGTGAATCATCCTCGCTGTTGACTATTTGTGTCTTAGTTGTAATATGAATTTGTCTCTTTTCACCTTCCAGCCACTGAGTCTTTTTATGCCTTTGTCTGCTAGATTAAAGAGCCCTTTAATATACAACCTTTTCTCTCCATTAAGGCCCTTCAACACTTCAATGAAGTCACCTTTCAATCTTCTTTTGATAAGCTAAACAGGTTGAGCTTGTTCAAGAGCTCACTAGAAGGCATTTTTTCCAGCCCTCAGAACATTTGTTGGCTCTTTGCTCATCAGAATCCTGAACCCCAACTGGATGTGGTTCTTGTTCTTCTGCACAACATAGCTCCTGGAGAAGAAGGATCTGCAAATGCACATTCATATGATACCTTTGTTTAATTGATGAAAACATAAACTAGACACTTAGAGGATTGGAACTGATTTCAGCTGATGGACAGCTTCGCTAGGTTTTTATGCATTTGGACAGCGAAATGTTGAGTGTTTACATTCATATCAAGCACTCCCATATCGTGGAGCTTCTGAACATAATGGAGAATGGAAATGAAAATGTTTTCCTTTTTTAAAAAAAAAGAAAGAAGGTTATAAGAGAACACTGGGGTTGGAACGGAGGACCACTTGAGCTGCAGTCAAGCACTCTAACACAGAGCTATACCCCCATGACAGGAGTACAGATTTGTGATCTCCAGAACTTTGAAGGACAAACCCTGCTTCATTGAGGTCTCTTGCCATTCCCAGACCACAGGTGGTTTTAAAAATGGGGTTTGATTAAATTTCTTAAATGTGGTAAACACCACAGCTTGCACACCCACCGTTATAGTTCTCCCACTGACATAGCTGCCACCTCTTGGGGAAGTGGATTAACTACACGCAAAGGAAAACTCTCTCCCCTCAGCATAGAGCAGTGATTCTCAAACTGTGAGTCAGGACCCCAAAGTGGGATGTGACCCTGTTTTAATGGGGTTGCCAGGGCTGGCATTAGACTTGTTGGTGCCTGGGGCTGAAGCCAAAAGTCTGAGCTCCACCACCCAGGGCTGAATCCCTCAAGCTCTGGTTTTGCCCTCCCCCAGCTGGGGCAGGGCTCAGGCTTTGTCTGCTCTGCCTCTGCTCAGTGTGGAGAGGCTTGGTCCCTCTTTCCAGGCCCATGTAGTAAGGGTTTTTTCAGCAGAAGGGGGTTGCAGTGAAAGGAAGTTTGAGATACCCTGGCATAGAGCCTCTGAATATGTCTAGACTTGGCTCCCTGGGGCACCATGGGTTATCAGACACTGAAAATACAGCCATGGAGACACCACACACCAGCCTTGCCTAGCAGGAAAGAATCAAACCTCCACAGAGAGATGCCTGTTGTTTTTTAACCCATCTCCCTAAGCACTCAACCACAACCACTTAACAAAGGCGCTTTTCTACACTATGGTTCTGGTCTCACTGAAGGGTCATTTCCAATTGTTTGCTCAGAGCAGCATTAGGGAAAATGGTGCCCTGGGCAAAACAGACTAGGTATGTTCTGCTGCCCTTCACTCATGGAGGAAGGATAATAACACTTCATACCACTCAGTGCTAAAGTGATTTGTAACCCACCACCAGCCAAAATTGGTCATTTGGGGGAAGCGGCCCCATCATGCTGCATACCTAGGCAGAGTAGGTGTGTCTATGCAAACACGATCTGTTCCTGAAGTCTTTCCCCCAGCTCCTCACTAGATGTGCGGGGAAAGCTCATTCAGCCCCTGCTTCTGCTTAGTATTTAAAAACTTCTTATTGTCCCTATCTCTGCTGGCTTTAGATTTCTCCTCCTGTCTCTTTCTTGACAGCTCAGATGAGGTGGCCAAGTGGCTAAGGTGGTAAACTGCTAATCCATTGTGCTCTGCATGCATGGGTACAAATCCCATCCTCATCGGATGCATTTAGTCTTCACTCCTCCTTTGTAGACAACCATCTTCCCCCTTTGGTACAACAACAGATCAAAAAATGTTGCTTCTTGCAGACAAAAACCAACTCAGAACTCCCTTCCTTTAAATAAAATGTCTAAATCCCAGATTTCTTAAAAAAGAAAATTCTCTAGTGGTGTATTTCTTAGTTTTTATCTCAAAAGGTAACATCCTCATCATCTCCCCCAAACATCCTGGGACCTGCCCAAATTATTAAAATACCCTCAACCCGAGCAAGGCCAGAGCAGTGAACCAGAGCTAGTGTCTAGGCCAAACTGTTCTGAAGGAGGCAACTCAAACATTTTCTCCCTGCTTCTCTTGGCAAGGTCTGACTGAGAAAACTCAATTCCCCAAACTGAAAATTTTCTGCCAAAAAACCAATACTAGTTTGTTTGGGGACTTTGTTTTGAAAGTATTATTGTTATTATTCTCTTCTGATTTCTGAATCAGTTCAGTTCAGTCTTTGCCCTCCAGGTGTGTTTCCAACCAATGTGAGCACACACAATCCAACAAGATATTAATGTTCAACAGATCAAGATTTTTGAAATGATACCTCACCAGGCAGACTTTGTACAAACCATGTCATCATTATATGAGAGTGGTGAATATGGGGCTTCCAGGTGCTGCTTTGAGCACAGCGTGCCACACCTGGGCTTCCACTGCAATGGAGACGTACCCTTAGAGTCCATCTCTCCTGGGATAAAGATGGCAGCATGGCTGGCCTGGGTCATCTGACTTGGGCTCATGGAGCTAAAGCTGAGAGGCTAAAAACTGTGGTGCAGATATTTGTGTTCACACTGAAGCCTGGGTTCAGAAACCCTTGCCCCTCATGAGGCCTCAGAGGTTGGGCTCAAGCCCATATGTCTTCAGTGTAATTTTATAGAGGTTGAGAGGGAGTTTAGCAAGTGGAAATGGTAAAACCACATTGAGGGGACTGGACCACTGACCTATCAGCTCTTAACACCCAAACTTTCAGTAACTCTATTGTCAGTGCCTGTGAGTGTAATTTAACCCATAGGTCCATCTAGCTCTGAATCTTGTCTTCTGACAGTAGCCAATACCAGGTGCTCCAAAAGCCACTTCTTAAGTTACCACTGGGAGTTGAACCCAGGATCTTTGGTTTACAAAACAGGCACTTTGACCATCTAAGCCATGGTACCTGCTGTTACTTAAAACACTCTATTTGCCCACACCTGACTCTGCCAATCCCCACTGGGCCCTGACAAGTGTTGCTCGTGTTTGGATTCTGTAAAGCAGAGGAGAAGGTGAAGTTTTGCTCCCAAGGTGTGTGTGTGATTCTTTGGACATGTCTACACTACAAAATTAGGTTTGGTGTAATTACATTACTTAGGCTGGCAATGCAGTATATCAACCTAATCCCAGTGCAGATAGATTGTCAGAACTTTCTGGAGCTATGAAAGGGGAGGGGCCCAGCCTCTGTAGCAGGAATGCAGGACAGGTGAGTTTACGGCAGGCATTATGGGATAATGGTGGAGGCCAGTTATGGTGATATAATGACCAGCGACATTTACACTGACAATTTGTCACTTCAGGTTTGCTGCACAAAGCTCTAGGCCTCTTGTCAAGGTGGTTTTCTTTTGTCAGCAAAACAGGGCAATTTTGACCCCAGATGTATTGCAGTGTGTGCACCAGTCAAAATCTGCTGACCGAGGGAGCATTGTGTGTTTTTTACACACCTGAGCAATATAATGATGCTGAAATAACTTTGTAGTGCAGACCTGGCCAAAGATTCACACACACACAAACTTGCAAGAAAAACCTCACCTGCTCCTCTGCTTTGCAGAATCCAAACACAAGCAAAGCTTTTCAGGCCCCAGTGGGGATGGCAGGGAGTCAGGTGTGGGCAGACACTGCTTTTTAGCCACAGGCATGCACCATGGCTTAGCTGGCTAAAGCATCTGCCTTGTAAAGAGGAGATCTTGAGTTCAACTCTCAATGGTGCCTTGTTGATTAGCTTTTGGGGCATCTAGTATTGGCTACTGTCAGAAGACAAAACACAGAGCTAGAGGGTCCTGTGGTCCAGCCCAGTATGGCTGTTTATATTATACTCACAGGCACTGATAACAGAATTACTGAAAGTTGGGAGTTAAGAGCTGATAGGTCAGTGTTCCAGCCTATCACAGATGACCCTTCTCCCTCTGGGACAGGGGCAGGTCTGGGCTCTCACACCAAATGCTCATTGTGGCTGCCAGAATCTGTGAGCGGCTCATTTAGTTTGCTCCAAGTCTTGAGTCCTGATTTGTGCACCATGTGTGAGAATGAAAATCCTAAACCGCCCTTTGAAATAACGAATGCAGCAGGATGTGCTATTGTCCCTGCCCCAAAGCAGACAGACCAATGGAGAAATGCCATTGAGTCCGGGGTAATACTCCACTGCCATTTTACCTTTTTTGCTTGCTAAACTCCCTCCCAACCTTGAGGGCTCCCAGAGCCCGATATTGAGCTTGAGCTGAGATGTCTACATTGCAAATTTACCACCTCATTGCCCTAGCCCTGGAAGCCTGCATGGGCACGGGACAGCCATGGGTCTTTCATTGCAGCGTGGACATAGCCTAGCATTATGTCTACACTGCCATTAACACACCTAAGTCACTATTCTCAAACACTAGGTCAGTTGATTGAGGCTTGTGGGGCTTGTGCTGCAGGGTTATAAAATTACAGTGTAGACACTTGGGCTTCAGCCCAGCCTCGGAGACCCCAAGAGGGGTAAGGGTCTCTGAGCCTGGGCTCCAGCCTGAGTCCCAGGATCCCAAATCAGATCATCCAGTCCAGCCGAACCACAGGGATTTTGTCACAGTACAGATGCCCTCTCAGGGTAAGTCTACATTGCAATGTAAGCCCAGGGTTAGCAGAAGTCATATCAGCAGCCCCAGCACATAAATGTAAACCATGAGGGAAAGACCCACCCCCAAATAAGTTGGGCAGTGTCCTTCCCCCTACAGTTCGTAAGTCCAGCAACCAAAAAGCCAGCACCCCGCACTCAAATTTCCTCCCAGAGCTTTGCTTGTCTTCCTTTCACCTAGAACCATCCTTCCTCTCCTGGGCTGCAAGTAGCCACCCCTGGGAAGCCAAGAGGTAGGCACAGGATTCTACCTCCCAGCAGCCAACCGCACCTCCCCAGGATTTGCAGAACGAATGGTGGAGCGCTACTAACCCCACTTAGCGACACAGAGGTGCTTAGCTTCTGCCCTGCTTTCCTCAGATCGACTTTCCTCTTTTGCCCCATTCCTGCCTCACTCCCTCCTTTGGCAAGTCACACAAAGGAGGCCAGCAGGAAGAGCCGGCTTCCATAGGCCAACCTCCCAGGGCAGAGGAGGCCAAGCCACAAGGCTTCAAAAGGTGACTGGCCCAGATCCTCCAGCTTTCCTGCGCTGATGCCAAGGCTTTTTCTCAGCTCATTTCACCACCTTCTGCCATGCGGGGGTTGGGGTTATCGCAAGGACAGGCCAGTGGCAGCAGTAGGAGTGCCTTGCTGGACAGGCAGAAAAAGCAAACCCACCTGTTTCCAAACCAGGTACCTTTTGCGTGTTAGGTAAACATGATAACCACTACACTACAGAAACTCCATTACAGTGCTTTTTAACTCCCTTCATAAGAACATAAGGCTAGGGACACCATTCCTTCCATGGTCTGCCTAACAGCCATTAATGGACTTAACCTCCATGAATTTATCTAGTTGTCTTTAAACCCTGTTAAGTCCTAGCCTTCACAACCTCCTCAGGCAAGGAGTTCCACAGGCTGACTGTGCATTGTGTGAAGAACTTCCTTTTATTTGTTTTAAGCCTGCTGCCCATTACTTTCATTTGGTGTTCCCTAGTTCTTATATTATGGGAACAAGTAAATAACTTTTTCTTATTCACTTTAGGGTGTGGGGTCTGGGCTGGGCTGACTTTAGCCCCAGGCTGGGGTCTCCTGAATTATGGGAAACATCCTTTGCTGCTACCCAGGGACAGCAGGCTACCGGTGACATAGCAGGGTTGGGATGTGAAGGGAATGTTGCATGGACTTTATCATACAGGGCCCATCCTGCTTCTCAGAGCCCAGAGGCGAGAATCTAGAGAAGGGTGAGTCATTTCTCAGTTGCATTCTCAGGAGAAGCCGGTAGCCATCCTTGATCAGACACTCAGGAGAGCAACCACAGCAGTTCTGCGGAGAGCTCTGGCTGCCAGGGGATCCAGCTAGGAGAGGGAGTGCTGAGGGCTCTGCAGTTTTTGCAGTGGGGCTGTCTCAGGAGTCACAGGTGGCTTTGTTGGTGGGGTGGGGAAGTAGGGACTACAGGATGTGAGGCTGGCTGAAATGAAACTGCACAAAAAACCTCCCCATTTGTTCCAGCTAAGGCCCTACTTTGGCCTCTCCCCCTTTCATAAATATCTCCATATCTACCCCAGCTCTCAGAAACACCCTCTCTCCATGGGTATTTTCATGGTTTCTTCCTTTTTTCATGGAGAGAGACAGAGAAAAAAACAAGCCTATTAATTTGACCAACCAACTCAGTTCACGGCATGAAATACACAATTTTGTATTCAATGAGTTGTGTTCATTTACACAACATGAAAAATATGTTTTGAGCAATGCATGAAAACCTCACTGCATTGAACAACCCACTTGATCTAGTTAATGTACTACAGAATATTTGAAGAAGTTAAGAAAGATGTGCTTATAAATTAACATGTTGTGCCATTTACACACACACAAGACACAGAAGAAACTGAATTATTTGAGCAACTAAAATTTCCATTTTCTCACAGCATTTTAGTTCTCAAGGTTGTTTTAATTAGCTTATTTTTTTGGAATTAGAAATGAGGAAGAGTACACTGAAGTCAGTGGAATTACTGCAGTGAGGGATTAGTCTCATTATTTGCCACTAACAAAACCTTTATTAACACAGAGTTAACTTTGACTGTGAATATCTCTTACCTTCCAGAACATCGAGTTCAGTAAAACTCAAATTCTGGAAAAACAGGGAATACAGAGTGAGGGTACATGCCCAGATAACCTTAACTCTGCCCTCTAGGAGAGAATCCCTGAGAGCATATGAGAATAAAGAAAGGTTTGGGGACAAATTACATCTACTTCCCAAGAGTTTGTTTCTCCTCTAATTAATTGATCCTGGCCCCATCAATTGATCCTGGCCTGGTGTCTGGCTGTGGAATTTACTATTTACTATCTTTATCCCAGTATATTAAAGGCAAAACTGCTTTATAAAAGCTCCGTTATTCTAGATTACACAAACAGGTCACTTCCCCACCTATTTCAAGGAGATGGAATTTTCCTGACCCGCAGGGAACTTAAAATAACATGCTCAAGATCACACATTCCTTAGGAGAAAATGAAGGGGAAAAAAAAACAAAAACCACCAAACCATTGCTGTTTCTACCCAAATGATCAATGAGACTGGAAAGTGAGATTGTGCAATTAACTGTCTTGTACTACACTAACTCTGCAGTTACTTGGATTGAGACACACTCAGCTCTATGGTTGGTAAACATACAGAGAATCTGCTGCTGCTCATGAACTAGCAGCACATGACCTCTAAACAGCTGCCATTCGAATGCATCTGAAAGTCACAAGGAACAACGATCTGTGTTAAAGGAAGGCTGCCATTTATTAGAGCCCCAATTGATGCCGTGTGCACAAACAGAGGATTGAACGTGTAACAGGGAGTTTGGTAAATCTTGGTTATTTTATTTTTGTAACGGGCTCCTGTCCACCTCCAGTAGAGTTTTCAGTCCCAATGGCAACTTACTTACCAAATGTAATACAGACTAGTCCATTCCTCCCAAGTGGATGTGGTTCTTGTTCTTCTGCACATTGTAGCCCATGGAGGCCAAGGACCTGCAAATGTGTCTTCATGTGCCTTTGTTTAATTGATGAAAACAAACCTAGACACTTAGAGGATTGGAACTGAGTTCAGCAGAGGGACATGTTTGCTAGGTTTTTATGCATTTGCACAGGAGAATATTGAGTGTGTCTATTCATTTCAGGGACCCCTATTTAGTGGAGCTCCTGAACATACTGGAAATAGAATCACTTATTGAAAGAACAGGTTTGTAAGGTAGCATTTGGATTTGAACCAAGAACAACTTGATTTGGAGTCAAACACTCTACCACTGAGCTATGCCCCGACAACATTTACAAAGGCAAGTCAGTGATCTTAAGGATTTTGAAGGACAGGCTCTGCCTCAGAGAGCTCCTTTTCTATTCCAAGACCACAGGGTTTTTAAAAATGGGGTTTGATTAAACTTTATATACACATGTAGACACCACAGCTTGCACATACACCAGCATAGCTCCCCCCACTGACATAGCTACCACCTCTTGGGGAGATGGGTTAACTACACGGACGGAACAGCTCTCTCCCCTCCACTTAGAGCATCTTCATTATTTATAAATAGGTGGGAAATAACCTCCTGAATGGACAGGAACCAATTTATCAAATGTTGCTGTGTCTGCATTCAATATGGGGAACTGGTCAGATTGGGCTAGGTTAGTAGGAGCATTGCAAGCAGATCGAGGGAAGTGATTATTCCCCTCTATTCAGCACTGGTGAGGCCACATCTGGAGCATTGCGTACAGTTTTCGCGCCCCTCCCCCAATACAGAAACAAATTGGAGATAGTTTAGGGGAGGGCAACAAAAATTATTAGGGGACAGAGGAGTTACAAGAAGAGGCTGAGGGCAGGGCCGCCCAGAGGGGTGGCAGGTGGGGCAATTTGCCCCAGGCCCTGCAGGGGCCCCCATGAGAATATAGTATTCTATAGTATTGCAACTTTTTTTATGGAAGGGGTCCCTGAAATTGTTTTGCCCCAGGCCCCCTGAATCCTCTGGGCAGCCCTGCCCAGACCAAGGTGCTGTCCCCCCACTCCACCCCCTTCACTCATTCTCCTCCCTCTGAGGCCCCATCTGTGCTCTGCCCTCACTCCCATTCGGCCGCTTCCTACCCCTGCTCTTCCTCTTTGGCTGAGTCCTTCTGGTCCACCTTGTGCTCACTCCTCTTGCCTCCTCCCAGGCCTCCTCGCGCCTCTCCTCCTCTACCCCAAGGTCTGCCTGCTGCCCACACCTCTCTGCCTCCTCCCCTGAGACTCACCCTGCTCATTGCCCACACCTCTCTGAGCTCTCCCCTGAGACCCCCCTGCCCACACCTCTCTGCTCCCTCCCCTGAGACCTGCCCTGCCCACACCTCTCTGCCCCCTCCCCCGAGACTCACCCTACCCACTCCTCTCTGCCCCCTCCCCCGAGACTCACCCTGCCCACCACCCACACATCTCTGCCCCTCCCCTGAGACCTGCCCTGCCCATCGCTCACACCTCTCTGCCCCCTCCCCTAAGACTAGCCCTGCCCACCACTTGCACCTCTCTGACCCTCCCCTGAGACCTGCCCTGCCCACTGCTTGTACCTCTCTGACCCTTCCCCTGAGACCTGCCCTGCCCACCACCCACATCTCTCTGCCCCCTCCCCTGGCCTGACCTGCCCACCGCCCACACCTCTCTGCCCCTCCCCTGAGACCCACCCTGTCTACCTCTTTCTTTGGTCATCTGCTGTTATTCCTTGAAACATCAAGGATGGAATAAAAAGCTGAGTTTACTCCAGGGTGAGGAAAGAAAGGAGCCACCAACCCCCTGGCAAAGCCCTGGGGATATGGCGGGAAGGGGACTGTCTGAATTATCAAGGCAGGAAATGGACAACAATCTACAGCAGCGTCATTAACCACGAACACACTCTCCTCATGCTCCAGCCAGAAGGGAAAGGAGCAGGAATTCTTGCTGTTCAGCCATGGACACACTTACACAACGGCACAGCAGTGTGTGCGTTGTGGAAGCTGGTCTGAGGAAACAACAGGAACTGATCACTCAGTGGAACAGAACTAGAGTGCAGTGAGAGCCACATATCAAGTAAGTAGTTGTGGCCAAGTGGTTAAGGTGATGGAGTAGAAATCCATTGGGGTCTCCCTGTGCAGATTCAAGTCCTGCCAACCACAGAGGAAGTTGTGGTCCTTTAATTTCAATGGAGCTGGGTCTTGTCTCACTCTCAAGCTACATCTACATGAAAGAGTAACATGGCTTTAGTTAAAGTGTTTTAATTGAACAGCTGTTGCATGTCCACCCTGTGTCACCAGAGCACATCCATGTTAGCATCTCTTGAATGGCCACAGAGAGTAGTGCATTGTGGTAGCTATCCCACTGTGCAACTGGCTGCAGGGTGCTTTGGGAAGGGTTTGCAATGCCTCACGGGCTGGTAGAGCATCACATGATACAGGTTTCTATCCCATTGTTCCATGGGCATCCTACTAGATTGCCAGCTGCTTTTCAACTGCAATGTGCGTGGTGGGGTAGAGAGCATGTGTGTGTGGGGAGGAGAGACAGTGTGTGTGTTGCAGAAGAGTGAGTGTGTCGGCACACTGTCTCTAAGTTCAGACAGCTGCTGGAAGCAACCAGTCCTGAGGCAGGGGACAGCCCCGACATCAACCCCGCTTCTCTCACTGGCTCAGCTCAGCACAGCCCAGCACTCTCTGTCACACACACACACATACACGTACACACTGCTGCCTGCTTAGTTCTGTGTCAGGGGTGCTGGAACAGGGGGGTTAGAGGGCCATGGCCCCACCACTCTTTACTGGCTGTTAGGACAAATGATGGAGGCGGGGAAGAGTGCAGTCTTGGGGAAGAGGCGTTCTGTGGGTGTGGCCTCGAGGGGAGAGGTGCTGTGAGTGGGGGTCCTTAAGGAAGGAGTGTCATGGGGGTGCCACATTTCGGATAACAGTGCCCCCTCCCACTGTAAGGAAGCTTCTGCCGCCCCTGCTCTGTGTTCGCATAGCGGGAGAGAGCAGCATCCACGGCAGTGATTTGCTCCCCGGGGCTCCGGCAGGGGGGCTTGGGAGGTGATTTAAAGGGCCCGGGGCTCCGACTGCAGCAGGGAGCCGTGGACTCTTTAAATCACCAGCCTGGGGAAGACGGGCTGGGCTGGCACAGCGTACTCGCTCTTGCCAGTACCCCATACCGTAACATACTGGCTTACTTTCACCTCCGGAAGGTCCTCACGTGGATCAATAACTGGTTAAAAGATAGGAAACAAAGGGTAGGACTAAATGGTCAGTTTTCAGGATGGAAACAGGTATCTAGTGGTGTCTGTACTCGGACCAGGACTAGTCAACATATTAATAAATGATCTGCTGAGCAGTGAGGTGACAAAATTTGCAGATGATCCAAAACTACTGGCTTGCTTCCTAGAATGAACGCTCCTTGAGTGGGGTGATTCACAGGGAGTAGTTCAAACCTCCAAAGTGCCTGGCCAGGGGCAGGACATTAGCACAGCAAGGGAGGGGTGTGGCAGTGACATCACAAAAGCCTTTTGCAGGACCTCAGACTATTGGTCAAAGGTGGTGGGGAAGTGATGACCTCACAGAGAGATGCTGACATCAGCCAGGCAGGACAGGGGCGAGGGGCCAGGGAAACCTCAGAGACCCCTGTGGCTTTGCTTCAGCAAGTCTCCTTCTCCAGGTCTCTCTTTGAGGACTGAGAGAGTATTCGGGTTCACGTACGTGAGCACCAGGAGGAACTTCTTTCAAGTTTTCTCCTTCCCTTTTCCTGATTTTACTAGAAAACAGCCATCCCTGTTTAGAAGGTAAGAGCCTCCTCGAGGTTTGAAACCTGTTCAGTCTGATCCATCTGGTGACAGTTGAATTCTAGGCATGGAAAACACAAGCTTAAGGAGGCTGAATTTTATTCTACACCTGAGATTTTGTCCCTTAGAATCACTGGGGACATTAGAGTTTGTCCTTTTTGTTTCACCTTTTCCTCCATCCATCCCTTCCTCCTTTCTCTTCTTTTCTTGCTTCTAGTGTCCCCTCGGGGGTGCGTGTGTGTGTGTTGCGGGGGAGTGCTCTGTAGCTCCCACTCTGGGAGGTCTACCCAAAAATGTGCGGCTGAGATAGTGCTCGGGCAGTGATCCCCACCAGTGACCTGTCCATCCTTTGGGCTCTCTGGTGAGAATCCTCAGCCTCCCTTCCTCAGTCTCTACCCTGATTGGCTGAGCAGGGGGTTATTGACAAGGAGGAGACTCAGGTCCTTTTTCTTCTCTTTTAAGACCAAGTAAATAAGTCATAACCAGTCATGTGTTTGAAGAAGTTTGCTGCTTCTCTGCATTAATGGTCTCTGAGCAGTTCCTGATTCTCTCTAACATTGCAGTTCTCCTCAAAAACTTGCTGAATAATTACTGTGCACTGTTGTTGGTCTTGAGCTCATGTGAGAGCATTTTACTCAGGTCATTCCATGTATGAAATTCAAGATCTGATGGTTAGTTTCAAAATCAGGGCTCTTGAGTCCTTTTCCCTACTCTGCCACTGACTGGCTGTGTGACCTAAGACAAGTCAATTCTCCTTTCTCAGCCTTAGCTTCTCCCTCTTTCAAGTAGGGATAATAATGATCCGGTCTTACCTACCTCAACACACACACTGTCTCTCCCCGCACACAAACAGTCTCCACATTGCAGTTGAAAGGCAGCTGGCAATCTAGTAGGATGCCCGTGGAACAATGGGATAGAGAAACCTGCATCACTGAAAGTACAGCCATGAAGACACCACACACCAGCCTTTCCTAGCTGGCAAAAATCAAACCTCCACAGAAAGACACCTATGGTGTCATACCCCAGCTCCCTAAGCCCTCAGCCACAACCACTTAACACAGGGGCCTTTCTACACTCCGGTTCTGTTCTCATTGAAGGGTCATTTCCAATTGTTTGCTCAGACCAGCTTTCCCAGCACACTCACTGCTGTGCAGCTCTGTACATGTGGCCATGGCTGAACAGCTAGAATTCCTGCCCCTTTCCCTACTGGCTGGATCATGGCTAGAGCGTGTTTGTGGTTAATGATGTCGCTGTAGATTGTTCGTTTCCTGCCTTGGGAATTCAGACAGTCCCTTTCCCAACATATCTCCAGCACATCAGTCCCTGGCTGGGTCTCCTGGGCAGTGGAAAACATCCCTTGTTTGGTGCTGCCAAGGGGAACGTGCAGAGCTGAGATGTCCCTCGGCTTGGATCAGAGGGGGATATTAGATGGAATTTATCACACAACGCTCCCTGCTCCCCAGAGCCACACGGGGAGAATCTAGAGAAGGGGGAGTCATTTCTCCCCTGCACTCCCAGAAGAGCTGCTAGGACTCCTTCCTGCCAGCTACTCACCCCTGGATTCCTCCTCAGCTCCTGGGATCTTTCTGCTCCAAAGGCTCCAGAGGCCTGAGGTAGGGAGGGCGTCACTGCACAGTCTGAAACACAAGGGAGGTTTCTGGAATTGAAGGAAGGAGCAGAAAATGGAGAGGAAAGAAACAAAGAGAAAACGCCTCATCTCTCTCCTCTCCCCCTTCCAGCAAGAAATGCTATCAAGGATCAGCATTAGGGGAAATGGTGCCCTGGGCAAAACTTGTACTTTAGCACTTCCCCATCACCCCTGGAAGATCCCCCTCCCCCTTCCCCCCAGCTCCTGCACTCCCAACCCTTGCACCTCCTTCACCCCTATCTCCTGCCCCCTCACCCCTACACTGTGTCCCCTTTGCCCTTAAGTCCCACACTCCCTTCCTGTGCTACCAGCCATTGCCCCTGTCCTGCACCCCCATCACCCCTAGCCCCTGCACCCCATCCTGCACCCACGTGGGGACAGTGACCTGTGTGCATGGAGCAGCTCGCTTTGTTGCCCACTCCTCCCTGGAAGGCTGCTCCTCTGGGCACCCCTAGGAGCTGCGGGGGTGGGGTGCGGGGGCAAGAAGCGACATCATCTGAGTTCCCTGCATCTGGGTCACTTTCCTCAGCCAGGCTGCATCAGGGGAGGGCAGAGAGCAGCAGCTTCTGATGCTCCCCTCACAGCACAGCCCAGGTGGGGAAAGTGACCAGGACGCATGGAGCACATAGTGTTGCTCCTCTCTCCCCCCAACCCCCTATGGGGCCACGGAGGAGCACTGGGGCAGGGGAGAGCAGTGAGCACCTTTGCACTGGCACACAGTGCCCTTTGACCCCCTGAAGTCCTGGGCGGCTGCCGGAGGGCCCCAACCCTAAGGCCAGCCAGGCTCCCCAGCACAAACAGCAGAGAACACAGAGAGACTGGCCACACACTGAGCAGCGGTAACCTGGGCAGCACATTATGGAGGCTCGGGGGGGCTCAGCCTCCCCAAACCTTGTGTCACCAAGGGGCAGTGGAGCCCATGACTAGGGGACCTGGAGAAATTAGGGCCCCCTGAAAAAGTCTCCCCCATGTCAGCCCCAGGGCTGGAGGAGCTCTCACTCCGTGCTACGCCCCGGGGGCTGCAGCAGGGGCACAGAGCTTCTCTGGTCTTGGCGCCACAGTGGGGCAGGGGTAAAGGAGTGACAGGGTGGGTCTAGTGGGGGAAGTGGTGGAACAGAGGTGACATAGTGGATGGGGCCGTGGGTGGAAGATGTGGCAGGGGGCAGAGCCACAGACAGAAGTGAGGGGGCCTAGTTCCAGTGCTGGGGCCCCTGCACTTGTTCTCCCTTTCCCTGGGCTTTGGCATCACTAGCCCCTGCTTAACGTGTAGGGTTCAGTGGTCCCCAAAATGTGGGGCATGACTCCTAGGGGTACAAAGAGGAAGATTCATAGGGCACCTCAGGGGCTGAGCCAGCCCCCATGGAGGGAGCACGAGTCAGCCCAACTCTGTCCCAGCTCTTTTTCCAAGCCCACCCTCTGCCTGGGCCCCTGACTTCCAGCTCGGTCTCGACCCCCTTGCCCCTGTCTGCACCCCTTTCTTCAGCAAGCAACACCCCACTCCCATCCCCAGTTTTCAACTGTGGCTCCGAGGGCCCACAGCCATGGATAAGAGGGCACAGTGTGAAATGTTTGGGGACCACTGGTTTAGGGTGACGGTCTGAATCACTTCTATGCAGTCCAATAAATGCTATTCCTCACCCATCAGGACCGACTAAGTATGTTCTGCTGCCCTTCACTCATGCAGGAAGGATAATAACATTTCATACCACTCAGTGCTAAAGTGATTTGTAACCCGCCACCAGCCAAAGCTGGTCATTTTGTGGAAGCGGCCCCATGATGCTGCATACCTAGGCAGAGCAGGTGTGTCTATGCAAACATGGTCTGTTCCTGAAGCCTTTCCCACAGCTGGTCAGTAGGTGTGAGGGGGGAGCTCATTCAGCCCCTGCTTCCGCTTAGTATTTAAAAACACCTTAGTGTCCCTATCTCTGCTGGCCTTAGATTTCTCGTCCTGTCCATTTCCTGACATGTCAGATGAGGTGGCCGAGTGGTTAAGGCGATGGACTGCTAATCCATTGTGCTTTGCACGCATGGGTTCGAATCCCATCCTCATCGGCTGCATTTAGTCTTCACTCTTCCTTTGTAGACAACCATCTTCCCCTTTGGTACAATGACAGATCAAACAATGTTGCTTCTTGCAAACAAAACCCTGCTCAGAAACTCCCTTGCTTTAAATAAAATGTCTAAGTCTCAGATTTCTAAAAAAAAATTCTCTAGTCCTGTATGTCTTAGTTTTATCTCAAAAGGTAACAGCCTCATAATCTCCCCCAAACACCCTGAGACCTCCCCAAATTATTAAAATACCCCAGTTCTCAGCAAAGCCATGACAGTGACACACAGCTAGAGTGTCTAGGCTAAGCTGTTCTGAAGGAGGCAACTCAAACATTTTCTCCCTGCGTCCCTTGGCAAGGTCTGACTGCGAAAACAAAATTCTCCAAACTGAAAATTTTCTGCTGAAAAACCCGTACTAGCTATTTGGGGACTTTGGTTTGAATTTATTATTATTATTCTCTTCTGATTTATGAATCAGTTTTGTCATCCAGGTGTGTTTCCAGCTGTTGATTTGTGGGGGAGAGATGCCAAGTCATGATGTCTCTTCCCCTCTTTCATAGTTTCTTCCAACTTTCTAGAAAGCTCCTTTGCTATGATGTGAGTCAAGCAATGTCCATTGTTGCTGTGTTATCTCGGCGAAGTCTGCATTGTACAGGGTTCCTGGGATAGTCCTTGGGACTGTAGCCACCTTTAATAGGCCAGCAGTGAGTCTGGCTCCTCCCTTGTCGCACCTGATAGGCTGGTGGGGGGCATTTCCCAACTTCATAACATATTTCTGTAATGCACACAGAGCAAACTTCATAACGTCCCAAACCAATGTGAGCACATAGAATGCAAGAAGACATTAAGGTTCAACAGATGAACAGTTCAAGATTTTTGAAATGATACCTCACCAGGCAGACTTTGTTCAAAACGTATCATCACTATATGAGAGTGGTGAATATGGGGCTTGCAGGGTGCTGCTTTAAGCACAGCGTGCCACACCTGGGCTTCCATTGCAATGAGAACGTACCCTTAGAATCCATCTCTCCCAGGATAAAGATGACAGCATGGGTGGCCTGGGTCATCTGACTTGGGCTCATGTAGCTAGAACTGAGAGGCTAAAAACTGTGGTGCAGATATTTGTGTTCACACTGAAGCCTGGGTTCAGAAACCCTCACCCCTTGTGGAGTCTCAGAGGTTGGCTTTGAGTCCATATATCTGCACTGTAATTTTATAGTCTTGCAGTCCAAGTCCCATAACCCTGAGTCAGCTGACCTGGGCTTTGAGACAGGTGACCTGGGTGTTTTAATCATAGTGTAGACATAACATTAGGATAGGTCTAGGAGCCCAGAAGATTGGGAGGGAGTTTAGCAAGTGGAAATGGTAAAACCGCAGGGAAGTATTACCCTGGACTCATGGCAGTTCTCCATTGGTCTGTCTGCTTTTGAGGCAGTGTTAATAACTGCCAGTTCTGCCCTGTTGAGTGGCTTTTGGGGCACCTGCTCTTGGCTGTTGTCAGAAGGACCTTTGGTCTAGCCCAGTGTGGGTTTTCTTATGGTTTAAATTACACACACAGGCACTAATAACAGAGTTACTGAACGTTTGGGAGTTAGGAGCTGGTAGGTCAGTGATCCAGTCCCCTCATGGATGACCCCCTCCCTCTGGGACAGGGGCAGGTCTGAACTCTCACACCAAATGCTCATTGTGGCTGCTAGAATCTGCGGCCAGATCATTTAGTTTATGCCAAGGGTTGAGTCCTGCTTTGTGCCCAGTGTCTGAGAATGAAAATCCTAAACCACCCTATGAAATAATGAATGCAGCAGGATGTGCTATTGTCCCTGCCCCAAAGCAGGCAGACCAATGGAGAAATGCCATTGAGTCTACGGTAGCACTTCATTGCGGTTTTACCTTTTTTACTTGCTAAACTCCCTCTCAACCTTGAGGGGGCCCAGAGCCCAGTATTGAGCCTGAGCTGAGACATCTACACTGCAAATTTACCACCCCACGGCCAAAGCCTCGGGAGCCTGAGCTGGAATGGGGCAGCCCTGGGTGTTTCATTGCGGCGTGGACATAGCGTAGTATTATGTCTGCACTGTCATAAACACACCCAAGTCACTATTCTCAAACCCTGGGTCAGTTGATTCAGGCTTGTGGGGCTTGTGCTGCTGGGTTATAAAATTACAGTGTAGACACTTGGGCTTGAACCCAGCCTCCAAGACCCCACAAAGGGTGAGGGTCTCCTAACCTGGGCTCCAGTCTGAGCCTAAATGTCTACACTGCAGTTTTTAGCCTCACAACCTGAGCCCCAGGAGTCCAAGTCAGATGATCCAGGCCAGCCGGGCCACACTGCTTTTATTACGTTATAGATGCTCTCTCAGGGTATGTCTGCATTGCAATGTAAGCCCAGGGTTAGCAGAAGTCATGTCAGCAGCCCCAACGCATAAACATAAACCAAGAGGAAAAGACCCACCCCCCAAAAAAGCTAGGCAGTGTCCTTCCCCCTATGGTTTGTAAGTCCAGCAACTAAAAGTCCTTTAACTTGAGCCATCCCCTCTCTGCACCCCACTCACAGCTGTTGTCCTTAGTCAGTGCAAACCCAGAGGTGCCTCTGTAGACTTCACCCGCCATCTTGATTGGAAAGGGGGAAAAATAAGAAGGCACTATTCTCACTATGTTGTCTAGGAACTCACTGATCCCACCACAGCCACCCTGTCCTAACACTGATCTAACCTCTAAATTTTAGTATTAGGACCCAGGTGCCAGCCCATTTGGTTTTTTAACCCCTGTTCCCTGTCTAGTAAGTGCTATTGAACTGAGCATGAGTCCCTCAGTTGGGGTCTGTCGAGCACAGTTGTGCTGCCTTCAATTTACACAACAAGGATAACAACGCTTTATTTCTCCCGCCTCAATAACAAGGAGACTGGGAATCCAACACCAGGCAAAAGTGATCATTTCGGTAAGCAATCCAACATATTTCCAACATACTGTAAAATCCACATGCAGACTCATACACGAAACCTTGCAAGAAAATTTTCCTGAGGGGATCTGAAGCACCTGCTGCTGGAGGGAAGGAGGGAGATGTGGGTTGGGATTGAGGGGCACTGGGAATAGGAGGATGCTGTGGGTTGGGACTGAGCAGCAGCGTGAGGAGGTGGGACCTGTGGGTTGGGATTGAGGGGGCCGTGGGTAGGGACAGAGGAGAAGGGTGAAGAGGAGTAGGCTCTGGTTGGGAGTGAGAACCAGTCTGCATAGGAGGGACTGAAGTTTGGGATTGAGGGGCACTGGCAAAAGAGGGGACATGGGTTTAGGCTGAAGAGCATTGTCATTTGGGGATCCAGCAGGAAAGGGGAAAGCAGCAGGTGATTCTAATTCCTAGGGATATTCTATGTGTGTGTGTGTGCAGGGAAGTAACATGCTATATGCCCAGAGGCCTTTATTCCTCCAGGCTGCAAGGACAGAGGGGCTGTCAGGAAATTGTCCCTTCAAACCCACACACAAAAAGGCCCTTCTGAGGAAAGGGAAAATCCTGAAGAGAAAAAGTTATGTCAAAGAGGACTCCAGAGACACACTTTAAGATCTTGGAAAGTAGTTTATCACCTGACCAGGGACCTGAACCCTCAGATTAAAAGCCTGATGCTCTGCCAACTGAGCTTGCCAGACTCATAAAGTAAAAGAGCAACTTGGTGTGGAGGAGAACTAGTCAAGAAAACAAGAGTGGGAAACAGTAGGGAAAATCTGTTGCTCTCTCTGGCCTGGTCAACACTACAAGTTTATGTCTAATTTAGCAGCATTAAATCACATTAACCCTGTACCCGTCCACACAACAAAGCCCTTTATATCGATATAAAGGGCTCTTAATACCGATATCTGTACTCCTCCCCGACGAGGGGAGTAGCGCTGAAATTGGTATTTGCCATGTCGGATTAGGGTTAGTGTGCCAGCAATTCAGCGGTATTGGCCCCCTTTGAGCTCTAATTGCAGAGGCAATAAAGTCAGTGTTGTTTCAAATTCCTGCATTCTTTATTACTTCATCACACAAACAGGGGAATAACTGCCACAGTAGCCCAGGAGGGGTTGGGGAGAAGGGAAGCAACGGGTGGGGTTGTTGCAGGGGCACCCACTAGAATGCCATGCAGCTCATCATTTCTGCGGGATGTCTGGGGCTCTGACCCAGAGTGGCCGTTTGCCTCTCTTGTTCTTTAGTAGGCTTGCCTGATAGTCTAGACAGGACTGACTCTCTCTTAAGACAAAACTCAAATAAGGGAATGACCTGGGGAGTCATTCCCATTTTTGTCCATGCGCCCCTGGCCAGCCTCACCGAGGCCGGCCAGGAGCACGCATGACAGCAGCAGACAGTACAATGTAACTGGTAACTGTCATTGTCAACTTGCAAAGCAGCAGACGGGATGGTATGGCTGGTAACCATCTTTGCTAACTTGAAAAGGCAAGGGGATGCTGCTGTGTAGCGCTGCAGTACCGTGTCTGTCAGCACCATCCAGTAGTCATACGGTGACGGTGAAAAAACGCTGAATGGGCTCCATGGTTGTCGTGCTATGGCATCTGCCCAGGCAATCCAGGGAAAAGGTCACGAAATGATGGTCTGCCATTGCTTTCACGGAGGAAGGACTGAGTGACGACATTTACCCAGAATCATCCACGACACTGTTTTTGCCCCATCAGGCATTGGGACATCAACCCAGATTTCCAATGGGTGGGAGAGACTGCAGAATCTATGGGATAGCTATGGGGTAGCTATCCACAGTGCAATGCTCCGGAAATTGACACTCGCCTCGGTATATGGACGCACACCACCGAACTAGTGTGCTTAGTGTCCGCGTGCACTCGACTTTATACAATCTGTTTCCAAAAACTGGTTTCTGTAAAATCAGAATAATCCCGTAGTGTAGACATACCTTGTGATTAACGACTTTTAGTGGCTAATTGAAAAGCTGATGGTTCAAACCCAAGTGAAGATGGAGGTGGTTTTTTTTTAGTGATGAGAATCCAGTTCATTTTAACAGGCTAAAAATCTCCTCAATGCTTGTCTAGCCTCATTGGGCAAGCATAAGTAGCATTTTCACCAGATGCATTGGTGGTATAGGGGCGAGCATAGCTGCTTTCTAAGCAGTTGACTTGGGTTCAATTCCCAGCCAGTGCAATGATGTAATGTTTTCTCTACTGGGAATTAGTTTAATTTCAGTCACATTGCATCAGTTTATCAATGGAATGAGAGAATCAATGTTCTGCAGGTCATTCAACACATAATGGAGGAAGAAAGGGGTGGGACTAGACAATGAGCAGGTGGGGTTATCCTGGTATTACAATGTTTGGTTTATTTTTTTTAAAAACTTCCTTTACTCCCCTCTCCCTTTTAGACTCAGAGCCTTTAAGGTCAGAAAGGACCAATGTGATCATCTATTCCGACCTGCTGCACCTTGCAGGCCAAAAGACCCCCCTCCCCTCCTGTAATAGACCCAGTAGGAGAGGCAGCTCTGTGCAGTGCCCCTACCCCAGGCAGCACATGGATGACCTCTGCCCCCCCACCCCTAATGGGTGTGCAGAGATGTGACAGCAGCACTAAGGTGGCTCCCTGCCCACTCTGCCTCCATCCCTCCATGTCACTCCCAGAAATGGCCGGCATGTCCCGGCATCCCCTGGGGCGGGGGGAGTGTCTCCATTCATGGCCCCTACCCCAAGTACCAACTCCGCAGCCCCCATTGGCCAGGAACTGCAGCCAATGGGAGCTCTGGGGGCACCGCCTGCAGGCAGCGGCACACAGAGACCCCCGGCACGGCCCACCTAGGACCTGCTGCCGTAGGGTTCTGTGTACCAGTCACTTTGGGAGCTGCCGTGCCCGGGGTAAGCGCCACCCCTCCTGCACCCCAACCCGCTCCCCCAGCGCAGAGCCCGCATCCCACACCCAAATTTCCTCCCAGAGCTTTGCTTGTTTTCCTTTCACCCAGAACCATTCTTCTTCTCCTGGGATGCAAGTAGCCATCCCTGGGAAGCCAAGAGGTAGGCACAGGATTCTACCTCCCAGCAGCCAACTGCACCTTCCCAGGCTTTTCAGGCTTTGCAGAACAAATGGGCTTAGCTTCTGTCCTGCCTTCCTCAGCTCAACTTTCCTCTTTTGCCCCATTCCTGCCTCACTCCCTCCTTTGGCAAGTCACACAAAGGAAGCCAGTAGGAGGAGCCAGCCGCCATAGGCCAACGTCCAAGGGCAGAGGAGACCAAGCCACAAGGCTTCAAAAGGTGACTGGCCAAGGTCCTCTAGCTTTCACCTGCTGATGCTAAGGTTTTTTCCCAGCTCATTTCACCACCCTCTGTCCTGCAGGGGTTGAGCTTATCGCAGCTGTTACCCAAAATTGGGCCAGCTAGTAAGCGTAGGGTGGACTAATGACCCACCAGAGTTTGGTAGAAAGCAGCACATTTATTATATTGATAGCTAAGCTCAAAAGAAGAAGCGGGGGTGTCACACTCACACTTGCATACTCATGCTCCCAGGACAGGCACAGCACTGGAGATGTCAGGATTCTGCAAGGTAAGTGTCCCACAGTGTAGCTATGGACTGTGCGATGAAGGTAAGTCTTCCTGAGGCACAATGAAATACAACGCAGAGAACCACTGGCCAGGCAATCCAGGCAAAGGGCATTCACTGGAGGTACAAGCTTGTGAGTGACTCCTGAGCATGTGGCCCCTTCTCCTTTTAAGGACCTGCACCTAATGGCCTGCGACTAGAGATGACTTGGCTGTATCTGGTTGGTCACGCTCCACTTTGGGCAGTGTCCATGCTCTGGGTGTGTGAGTGCTGTCTAATTAGAGTCCCAGACACCTTGTCTACCTGGAAGCTCTTCTACCAGCCCATTCATCCCACAAGCATTCCAGACAAAAGTGGGAGCAGGGGAAGTATAACAGACCTTTTGAGTATAGAAATCACTGCTGCTCTTACAACAGCAGGGACAGGCCAGTAGGAGCTGGGGAAAGGAAGCCATCATGTTTCTGCCTGGTTTTAAACCAGGGACCTTTTGCATATTAAGCAAACATGATAACCACTAGGCTACAGAAACTCTGTTGCAGTGCTCTGCCCCTCCCTTCATAAGAACGGCCATACTGGGTCAGACCAAAGGTCCATCCAACCCCATATCCTATCTGTCAACAGTGGCCAATGCCAGGTGCCCCAGAGGGACTGAACCTAACAGGTAATGATCAAGTGATCTCTGTCCTGCCATCCATCTCCTCCCTCTGACAAACAGAGGCTAGAGATACCATTCTTTACCCATCCTGGCTAATAGCCATTCATGGACTCAACCTCCATTAATTTATCTGCAAAAAGAACAAGGAGTAATTGTGGACCTTAGAGACTAACAAATTTATCTGAGCATAAGATTTCATGGGCTAAAACCCACTTCATCGGATGCTTGCAGTGGAAAATACAGCAGGAAGAGATATAGATATAGATATAGATATAGATATAGATATAGATATAGATATAGATATAGATACACACACACACACACAGTGAGAACGTGAAAAAATGGGTGTTGCCATACACACTATAAAGAGAGTGAGCAGTTAAGGTGAGCTATTATCAGCAGGAGAAAACACCTTTTGTAGTGATAATCGGGATGGCCTATTTCCAACAGTTGACAGGAAGATGTGAGTAATAGTAGGGGGACAAATAAACATGGGGAAATAGTTTTACTTTGTGTAATAACCTTTCCACTCCCAGACTTTATTCAAGTCTAAATTAATGGTGTCCACTTTGCAAATTAATTCCTATTCAGCAGTCTCTCGTGGGAGTCTGTTGTTGAAGGTTTTTTGTTGTAATATTGCGACTTAGGTCTGTAATCAAGTGACCAGGAAGATCGAAGTGTTCTCTGACTGGTTTTTGAATGTTATAATTCTTGATGTCTGATTTGTGTCCTTTTATGCTTTTATATAGAGACTGTCTGGTTTGGCCAATGTACGTGGCAGAGAGGCATTGCTGGCACATGATGGCATATATCACATTGGTAGATATGCAGGTGAATGAGCCTCTGATAGTGTGGCTGATGTGATTAGGTCCCATGATAGTGTCCCTTGAATAGATATGTGGACAGAGTTGGCAACGGGCTTTGTTGCGAGGATAGGTTCCTGGGTTAGTGTTTATGTTGTTGGGTTGCTGATAAGTATTTGCTTCAGGTTAGGGGGCAGTCTGTAAGCAAGGACTAGCCTGTCTCCCAAGATCTGTGACAGTGAGGGATCATCCTTCACAATAGGATGTAGATCCTTGATGGTGCACTGGAGAGGTTTTAGTTGGGGGGCTGAAGGTGACGGCTAGTGGGCTTGTATTACTTTCTTCGTTCGACCTGTCCTGTAGTAGGTGACTTCTGGGTACTCTTCTGGCTCTGTCAATCTGTTTCTTCACTTCAGCAGGTGGGTAGTGTACTTGTAAGAATGCTTGATAGAGATCTTGTAGGTGTTTGTCTCTGTCTGAGGGGTTGGAACAAATGTGGTTGTATCTTAGAGCTTGGCTGTAGACAATGGATTGTGTGATGTGGTCTGGGTGAAAGCTGGAGGCACGTAGGTAAGTATAGCGGTCAGTATGTTTCCAGTATAGGGTGGTGTTTATGTGACCATTGCTTATTAGCACTGTAGTGTCCAGGAAGTGGATCTCTTGTGTGGACTGGTCCAGGCTGACATTGTAGGTGGGATGGAAATTGTTGAAATCATGGTGGAATTCCTCAAGGGTTTTCTTTTCCATGAGTCCAGAAGATGAAGATGTCATCAGTGTAGGGCAAGTAGAGTGGGGGCATTAGGGGATGAAAGCTGGGGAAGCGTTGTTCTAAGTCAGCCATAAAAATGTTGGCAAGCTATGTGGCAATGCGAGTACCCATAGCAGTGCCGCTGACTTGAAGGTATACATTGTCCCCAAATGTGAAATAGTTGTGGGTGAGGACAAAGTCACAAAGTTCAGCCACCAGGTTTGCCGTGACATTATTGGGGATACTGTTCCTGATGGCTTGTTGTCCATCTTTGTGTGAAATGTTGGTGTAGAGGGCTTCTACCTCCATACTGGCCAGGATGGTGTTTTCTGGAAGATCACCAATGGATTGTAGTTTCCTCAGGAAGTCAGTGGCATCTCGAAGATAGCTGGGAGTGCTGGTAGCATAGGGCCTGAGGAGGGAATCTACACAGCCAGCCTATCCTGCTGTCAGGGTGTCATTGCCTGAAATGACGGGGCATCCAGGATTTCCAGGTTTATGGATCTTGGATAGCAGACAGAATACCCCTGCTGCTTTTTTGGCCTGCTGCTTCTCTGTCTGGGATGTTTTTATCAGCCCTGGCACACAAAAATGGCATCATTGTGAGCGCCCACGAAGGCAAGATGAATTTTGGCTGCCTTGCTCAGCTTGACTTGCTTCTTCACCCCATTCCTGCCTTAGATCCTGGGTCACCTGGTGGCTGAAGATGGTCCATTGTCTCAAGCGGTGCCAGAGCCTGACATAGTGCCCCTGGGCAGCCTTTGCTCTGCACATGCCGGCCATTCACATTTGCAAATACTTTAAAGTGCCTGTCAGTAAGTTCTGGGAACAGTTGCTCACCTTCAGAGGAAGCTCCCTAAAATTGGCCTGTCTCACCCAGTGGTACATTGATCTCTGTTCAGATTGAGCCAAAAGGGGGGGGGGGGGCTAGCTGCTGTGGCCGCCGCTGCTGTGAGGGCAGCCACTGTTGCGGATGAAGCCATTCTACAAGCACCTTCCACCAAGCCACCCACTGAAAATCCTGTAGGGTGTAAGGTGAGAGTAGAAGAACACTAGAGGGGGGGCCTCCCCCTTCCCTCATCATCGGCCATCTCATACCCGGAGCCACACCCAGTGGTGTAAAAATAATACAGCCATATCAGAAGAGTCAGTTGCATTCTTTGTGGTTGCCCCACCATTTCCCTTGGGCCTGACCTGCCTTCCAGCTCAGCCGCCACTGAAAATTGAAACACAAAAAAGTAAAGCCGTACAAGGCTTCAAAGCCCACAAAACCCAACCCCCCTTCTAATACGGCAGAAAAGCCACATGTCTCCTGACTAGGCAGGGATGTCCTATTTCCCCACAGGAAGTGGAGGGCCCTGGTGTTCGGTCTCAGCAGCACTCATGGAGCAGGGGGAAACACATGACTGAGGAAATTCCCCACAGCCAAAAGATAGGTCTTGAGCATCACAACTTTGTAGGCTAATGACAAGGTCCACTTATGCCACTGGCTGAGCCTTTCCTCACAGGCCAGCAACCGCTTCTCCCAGTTCGCGTTCCCCACCTCGTCCCCAACCAAATGGTAGAAGGCCCAGCTCATCAACCTGTCCACTCTTGCAGCCCTCCTCTTCCGCCCTGACTGATAGGGAGGAGTATTGAGCCTCCCTCCCTTAGGCCCTTCAGCATTCCTGGGGACACCAACACTGCCCAAGTGACTTTGGGCCAGTAGGTCAACCAATAGGGCTGCCTCCTAGGCCAGGCTGCAGCCCAACTTCAGGACTCAGAGGAAATGCAGCTCGGACTCCAGGCACAGCCAGGCTTCTGGATCAAACATCCCCTCTTGTGCCCAAGTCACAACAGCTAGCGGGCAAAAGACAGACTTTCATGGCCTTTGAGAAAGCAAGACAGAGCCTTGGAAGACCCAGTAGGGTTAGGTGCCACAGGAATTGCTCTCAGATCCCACTGAGACTTCAACTCATATTGCAGGATTCAAAGTCCTGACTGCTGGCCCTTACACCATGGGACCAATAGGGAACACCCAGACCTCTGCTGAGTTCTGGTAAGGATGACCCTGTGTGGGCAACCCTGCATTTGCTCACCAAGTTGTCATGCAGCAGTTTGCTGCAGCTCCCACAGGCCTTTCTTAATCCAGACTGAGAGGCCAGTGGGCATGTGAGGAAGTTCCCCCTTCAGTCCTAGGCAACACATGGCCCTTCCTAGGAAAGGCCAAGTCCTGAAAAGGAGAAGCTGAAGTCAAGAAGCGTCCTCAAAAGATGCCTTCTGAAGATCTTACAGGGAGAATTGTTTTTTTCATTTACCAGTGACTTGAACCTTAGACCCTCAGATTAAAAGCCTGATGCTTTACCAACTGAACTAGCCAGGCTCACATGTACAAATGCCAAATTTCATGCAGAAGAGAAATTAGTCATGAAAATGAGGGCAGGAAACAATACAGAAAACTTGCTACTCTTGCTTTCTTAGCAGTCCTAGCCCCAGCCTGCTCCTCCATCTGGCGCCCTGAGGCCTTATTCTTTCTTTAGTTAAATATCAAATCCAGGAGTGTCATAACATTTCTTCCTAGATCTGGACCTTAGCGTCCAAAATATGGGTGTTAGCATGAAAACCTCCAAGCTTAGTTACCAGCTTGGACCTCGTAATTGCTGCCACCAGCCAGGAGTTATACAGTGCCTAGCTCACTGTGGTCTCCCCAAAACCTTTCCTGGGGGACCCCCAGACTCAGATGCCTTGAGTCTAACTACAAAGGGAAATAACCCCCTCTCCTTGTTTTCTTGTTACTTCCTCCCAGGCTCCCCTCCCTGGACAACCCTAGGAGATTCCCTGCTTCCAGTCCTGGAAACACAAGTACCGAGAGACCTAATCTCTCTTTCCCCTCACCCAGAGGGTATGCAAAGTCAGGCTTAGTAAATCTAACACAAATAGATTTCCCCCCTGACTTCTTCCTCCCACCAGTTCCCTGGTGAGCTGCAGACTCAATTCCCTGGAGTCCCCACTAAAGAAAAACTCCAACAGGTCTTAAAAAGAAAGCTTTATATGAAAAAGACATTAAAAATAGTCTCCGTATTAAGGTGACAATATACAGGGTCAATTGCTTAAAGGAAAAAAATGAATAAACAGCCTTATCCAAAAAGAATACAATTTAAAACATTCCAGCAACTACACACATGTAAATACAAATGAAAACAATATAAACCTATTGTCTTACTATCCTTGTACTTACAACTTGGAAACAGAAGATTCGAAAGCCAGGAGATAGAAAGATCACTCTCAGAGCCGAGAAAAAAGAACAGACCAAGAACAAAGGACTCACACCCAAAGCTTCCCTCCACCCAGATTTGAAAAAGTCTTGTTTCCTGATTGGTCCTCTGGTCAGGTGTTTTAGGTTACTGTTGTTACCCCTTTACAGGTAAAAGAACATTAACCCTTAGCTATCTGTTTATGACAAGGAGAAAACACAGTTATACAGAAATGTCATTGGAAATACAAAAATTAAAAAGGACAATGCAATTGCCATCACTTTATCATATCTGGGCCATTCCTGTATCGAGAGCACCCACTAAGGTCCCTGTGTGCTTACGAGATACCTGGAGGAACTCATACCACAGTCTGAACATGAAACTCAACTGCTCCCAGGGGCCGCAGTAAAACCCTTTCCCTGCTGTGACGTCGAACTCCATAGGATTTTATGAAAATATGCTAATGAGTGTGAATATAAAGTAACTGAAATATGCTTCATGCAAAAGGTCTCTTGTAAGGTATCATTACAAAGTTTATAATCTACTGTGTGTGTTCATCCTATTTGTATGAACCGATCATTCCTGTATCTGAAACTAGAAATATGAAATATAACTCTGAGGTCCGATTGTAATGATGCAAAGTGTGGGCCATTAATAGTGGTTTGGACTCTTGATGGCTCCCATTAACCAGGACAATTGACTGGAGATGGCTCTGTCCTGCACTATCTGTGAGTCAGGCCAGGAAGAATGAAGGCTTGGGATCTCACAGGACATGTGACCATGTCACCTGGTACAGGAATCCGTCTTAAACCTGGGGCTTTTCCCCAGGAGAGAGACAAAAGATTCCTGCCTTGTACCAAGGCTGTATAAGGGGATGGAACAGAAGAAAGGTGGGTGCAGTCATGAGAAATCCCCTAGCTACCTAGAGCTGGAACAAGGACTATACCTGGTGAAAAGATTGTGACCAGACAAGAAATAAGTCTAGTCTGCAAAAGAAGCATATTGGAAGATCTCTGAGGGTGAGACTTGATCTGTATTGAGTTTCATACTGTATTAGGTTTGGACTTGCATGTTTTTGTTTTATTTTGCTCTATGGAGAATACAAATGGCACAGAGAAGGAAAAGATAATGCCATAGAAACGTCTCTGTGTGCATGTGCAATGGTGTCTAGAAACCACTCTCCTCGAGTTTCTTCTCTCTGATTTCCTTTGGGAAATCTGAAGCAGGGAACAGAAGCCATTACTACCTCTGAGGCTTGAACTCATGACTTTCAGATTATGAGACTGACATGCTGACAGCTGCACTAAGAAGACTTGCTAAAGGTTTAGGCTCCGTGCATATAGGATCCTCCTACATCGGTGACTGGGGCAGGGAAGGAGCCAGGGGTGTGCTGGAAGAAGCAGGGGGCTCTGGTGCCCACAGACCTGTCCTGTCAGCTTTCTCAGCAGCAGAGAAATCAATTTGCCCTGCCAGTGAACAATCTCCTGGAACTAATGGCAGCACAGGGGGGATGTTTCCAAGCTGTTCATCTACTTCCACATTTTATAACTTACTCTCCTTTTCCTAGTAGGGCACTTTCCATGGGAATTAGGCAAAGCAAACTACACAGGTAAGAGGAACACGCTGGGGAAGGTATATGGGAAACAGAATCCAGTGCTCCAGATAAGGCCTGAATTTATAATCTCAGCAGCTTGCCGTTCTGCACTAACCAATTGCACCACTGCAGATGCTTTTTAGATGGATTTGGGAAGCAGGCAGTTCCCAGTCTCTGTGGTTCACACCTTTGCCTGGTAATTGAAAAGCAGCTGGTTCAAACCTAATTCAAGATGCGGCTTTTCAGTGATGAGACTCCAGTACGTTTTAACAGGAAGAAAATCTCCTCTGTTCTGGTTTAGCCCCATTTCACTCCTTCTGCCCATCTTCTCTGCCCCCCCAGTCTCTTTCCTTCCCCACTGGGGCCATGCAGAGAGGAGCCCCAGTCAGTCTCTGTCACAGAGTCTGTATCCTACAAACGGAGGGAGGGGTCACTCTAAAACATTGATAACGGGGAGAGGAGGGGTGTGCGTGGTTAGGGGGAGAAAGGATGGAGACCTAGCAGTGGGGCCCAGAGAGATTCCTCCAAACAGGGGAGATCCCCTGCTGCCCCCCATCTGCGGGAAGAACAACTGTGTGTGGGGGGTCTCCACATGCTGTTCCCGCCCCAAGAGCCAACTGTGGCAATGGGAGCTGCAGGGCTGGAGTCTGTGGGCAGCAGTGCTCAGAGATGCCCCCAGCCCTCCTGCTTAGGGGCTGCTGCCAGAGGGGGGTGCAGGTTTCTTTCAAGAGCTGCCCGAGGTAAATGCTGCACCCTTCATCCTCTCCTGTACTCTCAACCCCCTGCCCCAACCCAGACCCCACACCTGCACCCAAACTCCTTCCAGGACCCTGCTCCTTGCACACCCTCCTGCACCTCAACCCCCTGACTGAGCCCAGACCCTGCACCCAAACTCTCTCCCAGAGCCCAGCCCCTCTCCCTCCCACACCCAAACTCCCTCCCAGAGCCTTAGGCAGGTGTGCTGGTGGGTGGGGCAGGACTTGGTCCCATTCTGGGCACCATCAAAAATTATACAAACCTGCTGCCCCTGTCCAGCCCAACCTTCTGCTGATGCACCTCAGCCCACACCCGTGCAGGGTTTGAAGCTTCCATTGCTTAAATTCCAGGACACTGAGGGATTTCAGCTCCACTTTGCCCAGAGGGAAACTTCACCCCACTCCCAACCAGGTTCTTGTCCATGGGATCGCTGTAGGGGGGCTGGGTCCCTCGGTGTCTTTTCTCTCTCTACGACAGGCCAGGGTGCAATAACTGGGGCATCTGAGCACCCAGGACCTTCTGTGGGGCTGCCATTCCCCTTCCCCTTCTGTGGTCTCATCTGTCATTGACTCCAGCCTTTTTTCTATCTATCGTCAGCACCTCTCAAGCAAGCTGCACTCACCCCAAAAAGACATGAAGTCCTGTGGCACCTTATAGACTAATAGACGTATTGGAGCATAAGCTTTCGTGAGTGAATACCCATTTTGTCGGATACATGTGGCGGAAATGTAAAGGGACAGGTATAAATATGCAGGTAAGAATCAGTCTAGAGATAAGGAGGTTAGTTCAATCAGGGAGGATGAGGCCCTCTTCTAGCAGTTGTGATGTGAAAGCCAAGGAAGGAGAAATTGCTTTTGCAGTTGGCTAGCCAGGCACAGAATTCCCACTACATTCATCTGATGAAGTGAGGATTCACCCCTCAAAGCTTATGCTCCTGTACGTCTGTTAGTCTCTAAGGTGCCACAGGACTCTCACTTTTTACAAATCCTGGTTAACGCAGCTACCCCTGTGATACTCGAGAAGACAGAGACAGTGTCCCCTGTTGGGTGTACATCACTGACCTCTCTCCTCTCCGAGCACTGACTGCCCCTCTGTTTCCTTGCCTCTCAGTCTGTGCAGATGGGACCTTTCCCTCCAGTGCTGGAGGATTCGCCCTTCTCATCTACCCTTGTCCCAAGCAGCACAGCTCGTGGGAATCTTAAATGTACCAAGGTGACTTTGGAGCAGAAACCCCCCGACCTTCCATGCAATTGGCACTTGCCCCTCACTGAGCAGGACTGAAACTGGTGCAGGGAGACTGGTTGGCCACATCCTCTCTGGGCATGAGCAAAGAGCAGGGTGAAAAAATGAACCTGGATATGCTGGCGATTGAACGCAGGGCCTCATACATGCAAAGCATGCGCTCTACCACTGAGCTACATCCCCAGATGGCCTGTGTTTGCTATGGGTTATACTCAGAGCCCTCCTGTTCTCACTGCATCCAGTGACTTATAAGCTTCACGAGAAGCCCATTCCCCTCTCTGAGGGCCAGGCCTGCTCTCCTGGAGGTTACTTGTTCATAGGGGTCACTTTTCAGCAGGGCCAGATTCTATGTGTGGAGCAGAGATAGTGTGTGCCTTGGACTCAGGGTGCAGAGATACACTCAGCCCTCTCCCCTCCATTGGGTGCAGGAGGGGTGATGCAATCTCCTGCTGTAAGATCATGGTGGGGGATGCTGTGAGCAGCTCAACACCTCATCCTAGCGGCAGAAGTGGGGTGGGGAATTCTAGGTGTTTCCACCTGCCTGTGAAGTCCAGCTTTCCCCAGGACATTCACTGCGGTGCAATTGGGTCACTGTTTCCATGGCTGAACAGCAAAGAATCACTCCCACTTTCCCTTCTATCCGTAGCAGGTTTGCCTGTATCAGTGGTTAATGAGGTGGATCTAGTTGTAGATTGTTATTCATTCCTCACCTTGACAATTCACACAGTCCCTTTCCTACTCAAATCCCCAGCACCTCGGTGATCCTGGTAGCAGGGATTGGGGCCTGAGACTTTCAGTTTCTTTTTATCCTCCACCTGGAGTGAACTCAGCTTTTCCCCCATCCCAGACAATCCATGAAATAACAACAGGGGCATAAAGAAAGAGGGGAGGGAACATCTCACAGCCAGGGCTGGATGTGCCCAGGGCCCCAACTCATCCATTGTTTCCATGGAATTTGGCCCCCTGCTTTGCACAAGGGACAGAGAAAGATCTTGCTGTTCCTGTGGCTGTGCAAGGAAAATTGTGCATTTGTATGAAAGAGAGAAGGGAAACGGCCCCATGATGGGACAATATCCTCAGGATTAAGACCTAAGGACTCAGGCTGAGAACTGATTTAACTCCACTCATCTAGAATTTAACAAATTGTCTTCCATGGAGCCGGGCCAGTTCCAGTGTTTTTGCCACCTCAAGTGGAAAAACAAATATAAAAAAGCTGCAATCAACAGCAGCTTTACCTCTGCCACTTTTGGCAGCAAGTCCTTCCCTCCGAGAGGGACTGAGAGGGCTAAAATTGCTGCAGAAGCCTCCCCATTCCATTGGCCGTCCCAGGAACCTGCTTGCTGCGCTAGTGCATGGAGCCAGCCCTGCCACGGAGACGCTGGATGATGGGGGAATCAGGAAAAAACCACAGATTTGTTTACATTGCAAGTGAAAAATAGCTGAAGCTTTTTTGGTTTAAAATCATTTTTCGTTGACTTGGAATTGAATCCAGGCCATGGCAGTGAAAGTACCAATTCCTAACCACTAGATCACCAGGGAGCTGATGAGGTTGCTTTTCTTCTCTCTTATACTACACGTTTTTGGCTACTTTCTATCCACTTTCTGACACTGCTCCATTGTCCACTCCCTGAGGGGTTAAGAACATAGGACTTGTCTACACTAAGGGGGGAAATCGATCTTAGATACGCAACTTCAGCTACGTGAATAACGTAGCTGAAGTCAAATATCTAAGTTCGGATTACTCACCCGTCCTCACCACGCGGGATCGATGTCCGTGGCTCCCTCTGTCGATTCCGCAACTCCGTTGGGGTTGGTGGAGTTCTGGAATCGATATAAGCGCACTCAGGGATCGATATATCGCATCTAGATGAGACGTGATATATCGATCCCCGAGCAATCGATTTTAACCTGCCGATACGGCGGGTAGTCTAGACGTAGCCAGAGAGTGCAGGAACCCCTGTACTCAGGGTCACAACATCAGCCCAACACAAGCCACTGAAACACACTCGAATGATGCTTCCTCCAGCAGGATCATAGAGCCACACAAAAAAAACCAGGAGGAACAATCCTCCTCTGCCTTCATTTACCCCATCTCAACCCTCTCAGCAGCTGACTCTTGCAGGAAGGACACTGAGCTGATAGGAGCTCTGGCACAGAGACCAAGGAAGGGGTGTTGCTCCCTCTCGCTGTGAGCTGATCACATTCTGACTCCGTGGAACGGGGCTCTGAGCTCTGCCATCTTGTGAGTTCTGAGCACTGAGCCCCCTGGACCCTTCTGCTGAGACCATGGTGATTGCACAACAGCTGCAAGGCCTTTTTCCCTCTCCTTGTCCTCCTTGGCTTCCCCAGACTTTCCCCACAAATGGTTCTATCAGGCGCTGGAGGGATCTAACGACCTGCAGGTTTCCCTCACTCACCTCTTAAGGCAAACAGTGATTCCCTTCTCTGACACTCCTGGGTCTGGGCTTCTTATGAGTTTTTCTCCAGGGGACCTGATGCCCTGTGAAAATGTGTGTGTGTCATGTGGGGAACTCAGACTCAGACTCTCCCCCACTAGATGAGTCCAACAGCACCTCCCCTTGGTGGGAGAATCCTAAATTCCACCCTCCCACCCTGGTTTCTCTGACCAGCTGATGGCGGCAGCATGCTAAATCAACCCCAGCTCTCTGGGCTAGAAAGCAGCATCTAACCAGCCCTGTGACAGCTCCGGTTTGCTCGCTGGAGACATAACAAACCAGGAAAGAAGTCAAATGTCAGACAGAGAACCTCAGCTCACAAATAAACACCATCAGGGATTGAGGGATTGAGAACTGGTTAAAAGATAGGGAACAAAGGGTAGGAATTAATGGTAAATTCTCAGAATGGAGAGGGGTAACTAGTGGTGTTCCCCAAGGGTCAGTCCTAGGACCAATCCTATTCAATTTATTCATAACTGATCTGGAGAAGGGGGTAAACAGTGAGGTGGCAAAGTTTGCAAATGATACTAACCTACTCAAGATAGTTAAGACCAAAGCAGATTGTGAAGAACTTCAAAAAGATCTCATAAAACTAAGTGATTGGGCAAAAAAATGGCAAATTAAATTTAATGTGGATAAACGTAAAGTAATGCACATTGGAAAAAATAACCCCAACTATACATACAATATGATGGGGCCTAATTTAGCTACAACAAGTCAAGAAAAAGATCTTGGTGTCATTGTGGATAGTTCTCTGAAGATGTCCATGCTGTGCGCAGAGGTGGTCAAAAAAGCAATCAGGATGTTAGGAATCATTAAAAAGGGGATAGAAAATAAGACTGACAATATATTATTGCCCTTATATAAATCCATGGTACGCCCACGTCTTGAATACTGTGTACAGATGTGGTCTCCTCATCTCAAAAAAGATATTCTAGCACTAGAAAAGGTTCAGAAAAGGGCAACTAAAATGATTAGGGGTTTGGAGAGGGTCCCATATGAGGAGAGATTAAAGAGGCTAGGCCTCTTCAGCTTGGAAAAGAGGAGACTAAGGGAGGATATGATAGAGGTATATAAAGTCATGAGTGATGTTGAGAAAGTGGATAAGGAAAAGCTATTTACTTATTCCCATTATACAAGAATTAGGGGTCACCAAATGAAATTAATAGGTAGCAGATTTAAAACAAATAAAAGGAAGTTCTTCTTCACACAGCGCACAGTCAACTTGTGGAACTCCTTACCTGAGGAGGTTGTGAAGGCTGGGACTATAACAATGTTTAAAAGGGAACTGGATAAATTCATGGTGGCTAGGTCCATAAATGGCTATTAGCCAGGAAGGGTAAAAATGGTGTCCCTAGCCTCTGTTCATCAGAGGATGGAGATGGATGGTAGGAGAGAGATCACTTGATCACTGCCTGTTAGCTTCACTCCCTCTGGGGCACCTGGCATTGGCCACTGTCGGTAGACAGATACTGGGCTAGATGGACCTTTGGTCTGACCCGGTACGGCCGTTCTTATGTTCTTATAGGGCACCTTCTACACGGCGACTGGGCAGTTGACTGACTTTAAATCTAGCTAGCTCTGTTGGTAGAGCATGATGCTCTTAATCCCACCATCATAAATTCAAGCCCCTTAGGTGTCACTCTTCTGCTAATAGTCACAGATCCAGCTGAAACAAACTCTCTATGCTCTTTGGCAGGTCATGTTTCTTCTTCTCTCTGAGCTTCACTAAAACATGAAGAGAGAACAAACTGACATTTGCATCCTATCTTAAGAGAGTATTTTCTCCTCTTCCATTGTACCCCAGGCAAGAAGAGGGGATAATAACCATTTAACGGATGATTGCAGAGGGAAAAGTTTGGTCTTTATAAATAGGACAATGATCATTTGGTCTCCATGTCCACTGATGGTAGGACAAGAAGTAATGGACTTAATCTGCAGCCAGGGAGATTCACATTAGATATTGGGAACAGCTTTCTAACTCTGAGGGTAGTTAAGCTCTGGAATAGGCTCTCAAGCGTGTCTGTGGAGTCTCTGTCCTAGGAGGCTTTTAAGAACAGGTTGAACAAACCTCTGTCAAGGATACTCTGCATATACTTGGTCCCATAGACAACCTGCTCTGGCTCTAGTTCCTTCCTTCTGCTCCCTGCCTGGGCCGACTGCTGTGGGCACTTGATCTCACATGGCCCCCAATGCATCGTCTCTGCTTGACTCTGCTTCAGCAGTGAGGACTGGATTTCATGACCTCTCCAGGGCCCTTGCAGCCATACAGCTCTATAATTCGATGCCATCACAATACAATATAAACAACAACAAAAGTGGAAACACCCCAATCTAACATCTAACAATTCAGCGTGAACTGACATTCCACAGCACAAAGTGACAACACGTAGGAGTGCAAAGCCCGACAATTCAGCACCATGCAAATGAACGCCCCATGGGGCAAAATGACACACTGCAAAAGAGCTCAGCTCAAACCAGTGCAACACAAGCCAGTGCAAAAACCATACAACACGTAACAATGCATCAGAGTGCAAAGGGACACTGTGCAAAACAGCTCAGCGTGGAACAACGACACAGCACAAACCCACACAACAGAATCATATAGAAAGTTAGGGCAGGGAGGGACTCTGAGAGTCAGGACCAAGTCTCCCTAGGCTGTCCCTGACAGGTGTTTGAAAAACAAGGAAACAAAGGGCACCACAAACTTATGTTTTTTGGATGAGCAAAGAAAAGGGAGTAGCATTGTCCCCCTCAGGTAGCCCCTGTTCATTTCCAGGTCAGAAAACAAAACTCTTCTGCAAGAATATCCAAAAAATGTTGTGTTTCACTTTACTTCATAAGTACAGTTGTGTGGCAATTAAATGATAACTCTAAAGTTTCATAAAAGTGTGGGAAATATGGATGTGTCTGAAGAAATGGCTTGGAATGAAGAAAGACAAAAACTGATGGGTCGAGAGAACAGGCACTGTTTCCCCCTGGTTTGGAACTTCTCTCACAACTACTGGAAGAGAAAAGCTAAGCAAATGGTATTCTATTGTTGCAAAGGAGGTTAAAGCGAGGCCATTTTCTGCAGATAGAATTAAATGGTCATGTCAGCAGTGGGATTTGAAACCACGTCTCCATGCAGAGACCAGAACACCCAATGGATTGGAAAAAAAGATACTTACAGCTAGCACTTTAGACCAGTCCACCATCCTGATACTACAACGAAAGTGACTTATCAACCCTAGTTTTCATTAATAGTTGATTAACTCTTTACAGAGGTCAAGATGGCACATCTCTTTCAACTCCTAAAGACCTTCTACAGCACAGCTGATTTTTAGACACACTCACCCGGACCTAAAGTTACACGTTTCCTGGAACTCCATGAGTTCTGCGGTGTTGGAATCTCCCTGTTCGCTTTTTAAGTGAACAAAAGATGGGTGCTGGCATTCTAAGAGAGTAATGGTGAACCTCAAAATCCTGCCCTGTGCGCCAGACAGTTAAGCAACCAGCACCCACAACCTCTACTATGATAGCATCCTGTCTGGGAACAACTCACTTACCAACAGCTGGGGTGTGAAATCCTCATTTCTTTGTTGTTCTGTCACTGTAGTCCCCACTTTCCTATTGCTTGTCTGTATAACCTATGTCTGGTTCTGTAATTGTTTCTGTCTGCTGTATAATTAATTTGTTTTGTGTAAACCAATTAAGGTGGTGGGGTATAATTGGTTAGATAATCATGTTACAACAGCAAACAGGAGCTGCTAACAGGGAGTTTTGCAAGGGAGTTTGGAAGGGGAGTAGGAAGGGAGTGGGGGTCCCTTTTCCGTCTCATCTGTGACCCATTGGTCCCCTGAACCTATAAACTGAGCCACATCCAAAACCTTTCTGTTTACAGCAGAGCAGAGCAGACAGGGAGCTGCAGATGGGAATTTGAGAGAGTTTGACAGAGGGAGGCTTACAATGGTGAGGAGGACCTTCAACACCTGTGCCAGCACTGCTTCTGTCTCCTCCACCTGCGCCTGTAGCCAGACAGAGCACCAAAGCATGGATGCTTTTACCCAGATTCTGGTGTGGGCTTGCAAAGACTGTAATTTGCAATTTCCACTTACTGATATCCAGGCTGGGGGTGGCATCCAATGTGAAAGGTGCCTACTGGTGGAATCTCTCAGGCAGCAGGTGGGAGAGCTACAGGAGGAGGTGACTAGGCTTAGGAACTTCCATATCCATGAGCAATTCTTGGACAGTATCCATGTGGAGACAGCTGATGTAGCTGTCCCAGTTCACAGGACTACTGACACACCAGTGGAGGAGGAGATGCCTCAGGGTGTATCTGACACACCAGTGGAGGAGGAGGCTCAGGGTGGACACAGCCTGCTGGATACTTCTAGCAGCAGGCAGTACTCCACCCCTGCTGCAAACCCTCCTGCTGTGGTAAAAGATAACCGTTATGCTCTTCTTGATACAGGAGAGAAGGAATCACCCTCAACAGTTAAGGAGGTGAAGCCTCGTACCCCTAAGGCTGGGAGGTCTGCTGCCACCACTGATAAGAAATGTAGGGTAGTGGTGATTGGAGACTCTCTGCTGAGGGGGACGGAGACACCCATCTGTCGCCCTGACCGTTCATCCCGGGAGGTATGCTGCCTGCCAGGGGCCCGTATCAGAGATGTTACAGAGGCATTGTCGAGGATTATCCGGCCTTCTGACTACTACCCCATGCTACTCATCCATGTGGGCACAAATGATACTGCGAGGTGTGACACTGAGCAGATCAAGAGTGACTACAGGGCTCTGGGAGTACGGGTTAAGGAGTTTGGAGCGCAGGTGGTATTCTCTTCAATTCTTCCTGTTGAAGGTAGGGGCCCGGGCAGAGACAGATGCATCATGGAGGTGAATGCCTGGCTGCGAAGATGGTGTCGCCAGAAGGGCTTTGGCTTCCTTGACCACGGGATACTATTTGAGGAAGGACTGCTAGGCACAGATGGCGTTCACCTTTCGAAGAGGGGAAAAGCCTTATTTGCACACAGACTGGCTAACCTAGCAAGGAGGTCTTTAAACTAGGTTCGACGGGGACAGGTGAGCAAACCCCACAGGTAAGTGGGGAACAAGACCTGGGAGATGGGTCAGAAACAGGAGGGAGCATGGGCTATAATGGCAGAGAGAAAGGAGGGTCAGGGCAAAGCTGGGAGGCAAGATCAAACCAGTATCTTAGATGCCTATATACAAATGCAAGAAGTATGGGTAATAAGCAAGAAGAATTGGAAGTGCTAATAAATAAATACAACTATGACATTGTTGGCATTACTGAAACTTGGTGGGATAATACACATGACTGGAATGTTGGTGTGGATGGGTATAGTTTGCTCAGGAAGGATAGACAGGGGAAAAAGGGAGGAGGTGTTGCCTTATATATTAAAAATGTACACACTTGGACTGAGGTGGAGATGGACATAGGAGATGGAAGTGTTGAGAGTCTCTGGGTTAGGCTAAAAGGGGTAAAAAACGCAGGTGATGTCATGCTGGGAGTCTACTACAGGCCACCTAATCAGGTGGAAGAGGTGGATGAGGCTTTTTTCAAACAACTGACAAAATTATCCAAAGCCCAAAATTTGGTGGTGATGGGGGACTTCAACTATCCAGATACATGTTGGGAAAATAACACCGCGGGGCACAGACTATCCAATAAGTTCCTGGACTGCATTGCAGACAACTTTTTATTTCAGAAAGTTGAAAAAGCTACTAGGGGGGAAGCTGTTCTAGACTTGATTTTAACAAATAGGGAGGAACTCGTTGAGAATTTGAAAGTAGAAGGAAGCTTGGATGAAAGTGATCATGAAATCATAGAGTTTACAATTCTAAGGAAGGGTAGAAGGGAGTACAGCAAAATAGAGATAATGGATTTCAGGAAGGTGGATTTTGGTATGCTCAGAGAGCTGATAGGTAAGGTCCCATGGGAATCAAGACTGAGGGGAAAAACAACTGAGGAGAGTTGGCAGTTTTTCAAAGGGACGCTATTAAGGGCCCAAAAGCAAGCTATTCTGAGGGTTAGGAAAGATAGAAAATGTGGCAAAAGACCACCTTGGCTTAACCATGAGATCTTGCGTGACCTACAAAATAAAAAGGCGTCATATAAAAAATGGAAACTAGGTCAGATTACAAAGGATGAATATAGGCAAATAACACAGGAATGCAGAGGCAAGATTAGAAAGGCAAAGGCACAAAATGAGCTCAAACTAGCTATAGGAATAAAGGGAAACAAGAAGACTTTTTACAATACATTAGAAGCAAGAGGAAGACCAAGGACAGGGAAGGCCCACTGCTCAGTGAAGAGGGGGAAACAGTAACGGGAGACTTGGAAATGGCAGAGATGCTTAATGACTTCTTTGTTTCGGTCTTCACTGAGAAGTCTGAAGGAATGTCCAATATAGTCAATGCTTACGGGAAGAGGGTAGGTTTAGAAGATAAAATAAAAAAAGAGCAAGTTAAAAATCACTTAGAAAAGTTAGATGCCTGCAAGTCACCAGAGCCTGATGAAATGCATCCTAGAATACTCAAGGAGTTAATAGAGGAGGTATCTGAGCCTCTAGCTATTATCTTTGGGAAATCATGGGAGACGGGGGAGATTCCAGAAGACTGGAAGGGGGCAAATATAGTGCCCATCTATAAAAAGGGAAATAAAAACAACCCAGGAAACTACAGACCAGTTAGTTTAACTTCTGTGCCAGGGAAGATAATGGAGCAGATAATTAAAGAAATCATCTGCAAACACTTGGAAGGTGGTAAGGTGATAGGGAATAGCCAGCATGGATTTGTAAAGAACAAATCGTGTCAAACTAATCTGATAACATTCTTTGATAGGATAACGAGCCTTGTGGATAAGGGAGAAGCGGTGGATGTGATATACCTAGACTTTAGTAAGGCATTTGATACAGTCTCACATGATATTCTTATAGATAAATTAGGAAAGTACAATTTAGATGGGGCTACTATAAGGTGGGTGCATAACTGGCTGGATAACCGTACTCAGAAAGTAGTTATTAATGGCTCCCAATCCTGCTGGAAAGGTATAACAAGTGGGGTTCCGCAGGGGTCTGTTTTGGGACCGGCTCTGTTCAATATCTTCATCAACGATTTAGATGTTGGCATAGAAAGTACGCTTATTAAGTTTGCGGAAGATACCAAACGGGGAGAGATTGCAACTGCTTTGGAAGACAGGGTCAAAATTCAAAATGATCTGAACAAATAGGAGAAATGGTCTGAGGTAAACAGGATGAAGTTCAATAAAGATAAATGCAAAGTGCTCCACTTAGGAAGGAACAATCAGTTTCACACATACAGAATGGGAAGAGATTGCCTAGGAAGGAGTATGGCAGAAAGAGATCTAGGGGTCATAGTGGACCACAAGCTTAATATGAGTCGACAGTATGATACTGTTGCAAAAAAAGCAAACGTGATTCTGGGATGCATTAACAGGTGTGCTGTAAACAAGACACAAGAACTCATTCTTCCGCTTTACTCTGCGCTGGTTAGGCCTCAACTGGAGTATTGTGTCCAGTTCTGGGCACTGCATTTCAAGAAAGATGTGGAGAAATTGGAGAGGGTCCAGAGAAGAGCAACAAGAATGGTTAAATGTCGTGAGAACATGACCTATGAAGGAAGGCTGAAGGAATTGGGTTTGTTTAGTTTGGAAAAGAGAAGACTGAGAGGGGACATGATAGCAGTTTTCAGGTATCTAAAAGGGTGTCATCAGGAGGAGGGAGAAAACTTGTTCACCTTAGCCTCCAATGATAGAACAAGAAGCAATGGGCTTAAACTGCAGCAAGGGAGATTTAGGTTGGACATTAGGAAAAAGTTCGTAACTGTCAGGGTAGTTAAACACTGGAATAGATTGCCTAGGGAAGTTGTGGAATCTCCATCTCTGGAGATATTTAAGAGTAGGTTAAATAAATGTCTTTTAGGGATGGTCTAGACTGTATTTGGTCCTGCCATGAGGGCAGGGGACTGGACTCGATGACCTCTCAAGGTCCCTTCCAGTCCTAGAGTCTATGAGTCTATGAGTTTATATCAGTAACATCACACTTTCCCAGCTCTATTATGGGACTGGGAAGCAGCCGTTTCAGCGGGAGTAGGGCGCTGCCTTCCCTTCCCAGCTCTGCCAGGGGAGTGGGCAGTGGGAGTTCAAGCGGGGGCAGGGAGCTGGGTTACCTCCCCGGCTCTGCAAGGGGACTGGGGAGCGGCTGTTCCTGCGGGTGTGGGGGGCTGCCTTCCTTCCTAAGCTCACGAGGGGAATGGGGAGTGGCAGTTCCTGTGGGGGCGGAGCGCTGGGTTCCGTTCCCAGCTCTGCGATGGGACTCTGGAGGGGCCGTTCCAGCGGGGGGAAGGCCCAGCGTTCTCTCCCCACCTCTGCGAGGGGACTGGGCATCGGTAGTTCAAGCGGGGGGAGGGTGCTGGGTTCCCTCTCAGCTCTGCGAGGGGAGTGGGAGCGGTCGTTCCAGCAGTGGTGAGGCGCTGCCACCCCACTCCAGCTCTGCCAGGGGACTGGGGATTGGCTGTTAATGCAGGGGCGGGGTGCTGGGTTCCCTTCCCAGCTGTGCGATGGGACTGAGGAGCGGCTGTTCCAGTGGGGGCGGGGCGCTTGGTTCCCTTCTCAGCTCTGCCAGGGAACTGGAGAGCGGCCATTCAAGCGGGGGCAGGGCGCGAGGTTCTCTTCCCAGCTCTGCGAGGGGAGTGGGTTGCGGCCGTTCCTGCAGGGGAGGAGCGCTGCCTTCCCTCCCCAGCTCTGCAAAGCCACTGGAGAGTGAACGTTCGTGCGGGGGTGGGGTGCTTTTTTCTCTCCCCAGCTCTGCGAGGGGACTGGGGAGCGGCCATTCCTGCTAGGGCAGGGTGCTCCCTTCCCTCCCCCGCTGTTCCAGGAGACTGGGGAGCAGCCTTTCCTGCGGGTGCGGGGCGCTGCCTTCCTCTCCACCTCTGCGAGGGGACTGTGGGGCCACCATTTCTGCAGGGGCGGGGCACTGGGTCCCCTCTCCAGCTCTGCGAAGGGACTGGGGAGCGGCCGTTCCTGATTGGGCAGGGCGCTGGGTTCCCTCCCCAGCTCTGGGTGGGGACTGGGCAGCGGCCGTTCCTGTGGGGGGGGCACTGCCTCCCCTCCCCAGCTCTTTGAGGGGACTGGGCAGCAGCCGTTCCTGCAGGGGCAGGGTGCTCGGTTCCCTTCCCTGCTCTGCCAGTGGACTGGGGAGTGGCCATTCAAGTGGGGGTGGGGCACAGGCTTCCCTGCCCAGTTCTGCGAGGCCACTGGAAGTGGCCGTTCCTGTGGTGGTGGGGCTCTTCCTTCCCTCCCCAGCTCTTCCAGGGGACTGGGGAGCGGCCGTTGCAGTGAGGGCAGGGCGCTACCTTCCCTCCCCAGCTCTACGAGCGGAAAGGGGAGCAGCCGTTCCTGCGGGAGTGGGGAACTGGGTTCCCTCCCCGGCTCGGGGACGGAAGTGGGGAGCATCCGTTCCTGCTAGAGCAAGGCGCTGCGTTCCATCCCCAGCTCTGGAAGGGGAGTGGGGAGTGTCCATTCCTGATGGGGCAGGGCACTGGGTTCCCTCCCCAGCTCTGCCAGGGCACTGGGAAGCAGCAGTTCAAGCTGGGACAGGGCACTGGGTTCCCAATGGACAGGGCAGGGGCAGTTCCAGTGGGGGCAGGGCGCTGGCTTCCCTTCCCAGCTCTGGGAGAGGCCTGAGGAGTGGCGGGTCCAGCGGGTCAGGGCGCTGGCTTCCCTCCTGTTATAAGCAGATAGTTAAGGGTTAATGTTTCTTTTATCTGTAAAAGGTTAAGAAGCTCAGTGAACCAGCCAGACACCAGACCAGAGAAAGAATCTGGGGAGAAGATAATTTCAAATCTTGGTGGAGGGAAGTCTTTGTTGTGCTGTTTGTTTTGTTCTTTGTTCGCTCTTGGGGCTAAGAGGGACCAGACGTGCAACCAGGTTTTCTCCAATCTTTCTGAATCAGTCTCTCGTGTTTCAAAGTAGTAAGGACAGCCAGGAAACGTGGATCAATCTTATGTTTGTTTTCTTTACTTGTAAATGTGTCTTTTGCTGGAAGGATTTTTACCTCTGTTTGCTGTAACTTTGAATCTCAGGCTAAGGGAAGGAGGAGGTCCCTCTGGGCTATATAAATCTGAATACCCTGTAAAACATTTTCCATCCTGATTTTAAAGAGATAATTTTTACCTTTTCTTTCTTTAATTAAAATCTTTCTATTTTAAGAACCTGATTGATTTTTTCCCTTGTTTTAAGACCCAAGGGGATTGGGTCTGAATGCACCAGAGATTGATGGGGGGTAAAGGACGGGGGGGAAGGTTAATTCCTCTTTGTTTTAAGATCCAAGGAGTTTGGATCAGTGTAGCCTCTCAGGGTAACCCAGGGAGGGGAAAGTCTGGGGGGAAAAAGAGGGGAGGGAAGGCTAATTTCTCCTTGTGTTCAGATCCAAGGGGTTTGGGTCTTGGGTTCCCCAGGGAAGGTTTTGGGGGAACAGGAAGTGTGCCAAACAATATATTTTTGGCTGGTGGCAGAGTACCAAATTAAAGCTGGTAGTTAAGATTAAAAGTGATCATGCAGGTCCCCACTTTTTGAGCGCTAAAGTTCAAAGTGGAGAAAAACCTTGATACCGCCCCAGAGTGGACCTTACCTGGGCGGACTCACTATGGGAAGCGCACGGAGGGTCAGAGGATGCTGATTGCTCCAAGGAGAGACCCTGGAGGTGAAGACGTTTGAGCTGCTTGCCCTAAAAACTTCTGCTCCAAGGGAGAGGAGACTCCTCAAAGTCCTGACTGGCTTGGTTGGGAGCAGTTCCAGAGCATTGCCCAATGACTCCGTGACAACTGGTGGCAGAGGTGGGATGTACTGCACCCTGTGAATGGCACTGCTTGCAGTAAGTGACTGGGGAGCAGTGAAACAAAGGAGGGATAATGAGAATCAGGTGTGCTGAAGGCTCAGAGAGGGACGGTTTCAGGGAGCGGTTAACCTCTGGGAGTGTGTGACCAGTGAGAAGGACTGTTGGAGTAACAGGGTCCCCCTGAGGACTGCAGCGAGCAGTCTTGGGGCGGAGGAGCTTGCCGCTCTGCTCTGGGAGAGAGGATTTTTGCAATAGCAGGGTCCCCTGGGGATGGCAGGAGCAGTCCCAGGGGCAGAGGAGTCTGCAGCTCGACCCTGTCAAAGAGGTGGTGACCACGAGAAGGGCTGCCACACCAGGGGTTCTTCCTGGAAACCATGGGGGAGCCAAGAGCACACAGGCCTGTCAGTCCAGAGCCACTTGGGAATGGTGAAGTGATGGCCTATCATCATCTCCTTGAGAAGGACATTGTGATCCTGTGTACAAAGAGGATTACGCATGGGAAAGTTCACCAAGGCACAGTTAATCGTGAGTGGGAGGAGAAGGACATGTCTGAGGAGCAGATTCCTGACCCAGATGGGTCTACAAGAGGATCTGGGAGCAGCTGAAGCAGCAGCCAGGCCTCCCCGAGAGTCTGGTCCCCAACCAGATGAGAGTTTTCATGATCGGGTTCCCCATCAGGGGATCGGAGATGTATGGGATGGGAGCAGAGCCTGAGAATGCGAGAGGATCGTGAGAGAGAGCAAGAGCCTGAGGAAAAGCTGCAGGAGAAGCAGCAGGAGCATGGACTGGGGATGGTGGAGCAGAGAGACATAGGGGGCTGCCCAAGGGTCAGTGGGGAAACACGCCCGGGGTGGCGAGATCCTGGGACAGAGAGAACTGTGGTGGTGCAGCCGCAGATGCTGAGGGGCTGTGGGACCTGGATGATGGTCCCTGGGGTGAAGCCCCTCATCCTGCATATGGCCCAGATCCCTGTGCAGACCCAGGAGGGGTCTGGCTGGCTGGTCATTGGGGTTCTCCAGGATATTGGCTGGGAGGCCCTGTTGGGGGGTGACTGTGTCTCTTTGAGACAAGATCAAGGCCCTGCTCCTGTAAAGGCCGAGGATTTGAATTCAATCCAGGAAACCAACTGGGTAAGACGGAAATGGTCAATGAAATTGCAAATAACCTGGCTGGCAGGGGGGAGGGGCTGCTGGGCGCAGGGTACCTGTCTACCTGTAACCAGCCCCCTGGGGCTGAGTGGAAGGGAGAGATGCTCCCCACTCCCCCTGCACACCGGTGAGGGGGCTCATGCTGGCTCTGAGGCTGTAACCAAAGCAAGGAGCTCGCTGCCTGCCCCCACTCAAACCGCCACTCCCCAAACCCCTCCCAGAGCTGGGGAGGGAAGCCAGCCCCCCGGCCCCTGCTGGAACCGCCGCTTCCCGCTGCCCACCCAGAGCTGGGGTGGGGAGCCAGCTCCCCGCCCTCGATCGAACCACCACTCTCTAGGCCCCTCCCAGAGCTGGAGAGGGAAGCCAGCACCCTGCCCCTGCTCGAACAGCCGCTCCTCGCTACCCTCCAGAGTTAGGGTGGGAGTCCAGTGCCCCTCCCCCACTCGAACCACCACTCCTGACCCCCCACAGAGCTGGGGAGGGATGCCAGCACCCTGCCCCTGCTGGAACCGTCACTCCCCATGCCCCTCCCAGAGTTGGAGACAGAAGCCACCTCTCTCACAGGAACCTCTCCTTGCAACCTGACCTCATGGACTGTACCGCACTGAGGTCAGCCAGGTCCCTTGGTCTCCGCAAGGAGGGATCTTTCTGCAACTCCGCCTGGAACTCTGCAGCTGGGACAGGGATGGGGACCTGCTCTCTCTCGTCGGCTGGGTCTGAGGCCGCAGCCTCTCTGAGCCGTGTCCCTGGGCATTCCCTCCCCAGCAGATTAGGGTCCTGCACCTCGGGCACAGTACCTTCTGCGTTGTCGGGGCGCAGTGCCCTGCGCTGACTCTGACTACGGAACATGAGCAGGGCACCCTGGGTGCTGCTTGGCCAGAGCTTCATGTCCCCCCCCATTAACACCTCCATGGGCAAATGTGGGTGTACTCAAGCGTCCTTGGGGCCCTCCTTGGCCCCCCACTTCAGATGTACCCTCGCCACAGGCACCTCGAATGGGGTCCCGCCCACACCCATCAGGGTCAGGTAGGTGTCGGGCACCATCCGATCTCAGGGCACCTCCTCGGGCCGTACCAATGTCACCTCTGCGCCCATGTCCCAGTGACCTTCCTCCCATCTACCTCCAGGGAAACAAGGCACTCTCTCCGGAGAAGCAGCCCTGCGCCCACCCTGTAATCCAAAAACTCGGAGCCTGGAGCATCCAGCCCCCCAGAAGAGCTGACTGGGGACCTCCTCCCTCTTTCACCACTGAAACGCTGCCAGCCCCCCTTTCCTGGGAACGTTGCCCCTCATCCGACTGAGTCTTTACCCAGTCAACCCTCTGCGGGTCGGGTCTGCTCGGTCTGTCTCTGAGCTTGGGGCACTGGGCCCGTATGTGGCCTCGTTGGCCACAGCGATAGCAGCCCATGTCTCGTGGGTCCCCTTGAGTTGGACGGATGGACCTGAGGCTGGATGTTCCCTTTTGGTGGGAGCTCTCAATAGGCCCCTGCTGGGAGGTCCCATGGTGACTGTCTCTCTGCGTTGAGGCAGGCCTGCTCCTTCGAGACTCCTCCCTGTTATCCCCTGCCCGACTGTTCACAAATTGGTTGGCCCGCTGGCCTGCGTGCTGCAGGTTCTCCGGCTTCTGGTCCATCAACCACAGCCTCAGGTCGGACAGGCACTGCTCCTATAGGTACTCTAGTATGAATAGGTCAAGCAGGTCCTCTTTAGTTTGGGCCCCAGCTGTCCACTTGCGGGCGTACCCCTGCGCCCAGTTGACCAGTTGTAGGTATGTGACCTCATGGGTTTTACGCTGACTCCGAAACTTTTTCCGGTACATCTCAGGAGTCAGCCCAAACTCGCGGAGCAGGGCCTGTTTGAACAGCTCATAGTCCCCTGCCTCCCCCCTTTCATTCGGCTGTACACCTCCACGGCTGTGGAGTCCAGTAAGCGGGTGAGAAATGAGATTCTGTCTGGAGGATCAACCTTGTGCAGCTCACAGGCATTCTCAAAGGCCGTCAGGAAGGTTTCTATGTCCTCCCCCTCCTTATGCCAGGCCAGGAAGCACTTATCAAAGCTCTTTGTAGGCTTGGGTCTCCCCCTCACTCGCCTCAGCCAGGCTAGCTCCAGCTCATGCTTACGCTGGATCTCCTTTTCCTCCCGCTCATGCTGGCGCTGGTTCTCCTCATGTTTATGCTGGTTCTCCCACTTCTTCAGTTCTTGCCTCCTTAACTCGAGCTCTTCTCGTCTCAGCTCCCTGTCATGTCCCATCCACATCCATTCTGGGGACAGGGAGCTCCGCCGGGACGATCCACTGCTGGCCACCGGGGTCAGGGTGCCCCCAACCTCTTTCAAGGTATACGTGGGCAGGGTCTTGAGGTGTCCTCGGCAGCAGTCTGGCCCTTCCCAGCCATGTCAGGCCCCGGGGCCCAAGCTGCATCCGTTGGCAGCTTCCCTCATGGACCGAGCTCCGTTCACCAGAGCGATCCTTTCCCTCCAGCTGGGCAATTAGCTGTTCTTTGGTGGACCTCCCAATGCACAGCCCCCTCTGCTGCACAGCTCCACCAGGTCTTTCTTAAAGTGTTTAGCATACATCTTCCTGCTGGCCACTCGCTGGCCTGTGTTCTGAGCTTCCACTGGTTCCAGGGAGACCCCTCGTGCACCAGCCCTTCTTCCAGTCACCCCCTCTCTGCCAGGGTCGAGCTGCAAACTTCTCTGCCCCTGGGACCTCTCCTGCCATCCCCCCGGGGGACTCTGTTACTGCAAAGTCCTTCTCTCTGGTCACAAACTCCCAGGGGTTAATCACCCCCTGACCCCATCTCTCTCTGACTCTTCAGCCACCTGGTCCTTGTCAGTCCCCCTTTGTTTTACTGCTCCCCAGTCACTTACTGCAGGAAACGCCGTTCACCGGGTGCAGTAAATCCCACCGCTGCCACCGGTTGTCACGGAGGGTGTGGGAGTCGGGGACCTGCACCCCTTTTCCTGTGATTCACCAGGACTCTCAGCCAACCAGTAAAGCAGAAGGTTTATTTAGATTCCAGGAACACAGTCCAAGACAGGTCTTGCAGGCCCAGACAACAGGATCCCCCCAGTTAGGTCCATCTTGGGGCCCCAGGAGCACCATAGCCCCATTTGGGTGGGGGCTCAGAGCCCTGTCTCTCCTTCCCTTCCTCCTCCAGCCAGCTCCAGACTGCCAAACCCCCTCCAACCCCTCTTCCTCTCTCAGTTGCTTTCCCCGGGCCAGGAGGTCACCTGATCCCTTTGTCTCCAACACTTTCAGCTGGCACCTTTGCAGAGGAGGGGCCCAGGCCATCAGTGGCTAGGAGACAGAGTGCCAGGCATTTTGGTGAACTGGCCCTTTGCTTTGCTAGATACTTAAGAATTGCCATGGGGACACTGAGGCACCAACACAGTATTCACAGACCACAGTAAGAACAGTCCCAGTTCGTCACACCACCTGGCTGCAGGGAGACTGGGATGTGCTGGGCTAAGGGAGGCCAGGTGAGAGTTTCCTGTGCTGGGTTCAACTCTCAATAAACCCTCCTGTTTTATGCTGGCTGAGAGTCACTCTGGGCTAGAGAACAGGAGGCATCAACCCCTTCAGGGGTGAGGAGGCCCGGGGGGTCCAGAGCGTGTGGACTCCCTGAGGGGGCCAGAGCAGAGAGAGACGTGCTAAGGCTCAGAGAGGTGCGGCTCCAGGAGGTGGAGGGGCCTGACCCAGAGTGAGAGTGGACCCCCGAGAAGGGCTGTCACATTGAAAGGGGCACCCCCCCATGGACCACATGGGGCCACGGGTGGGCACGATCTCTGAGTTCGTGACAGAGGGTACGTGAAGGGAGTGTGGAGCAGGACAGGGGGGACAGGTGATGATCAGATGTGAGGGTGGGGCGGGACATAGGGGCAGGTTGGATCTGGGGTTGTGAGATGCTGGGTGGTTGGACCTGAAGGGGTGAGATGTTGGGCGGGGGGCGGTTGGACCCTGGGGCGGGGCAAGTCATGGGGCAAGGGGGCAGGTCGGACCCGGGCAGGGGGCAGGTCACAGGGCTGGGGGGGCGGAACGTGGGGCGGGGGGCACTTGGATGCAGATGAGGAGAGGGGCGAGGTGGACCAGGGAGGGGCGGGACACGTGGGGGAGGATGCGGAACACAAGAGTTTGCAGGAAGATGCCGGGGGACAGGGGTTTGAGACGTGCTGTCCGTGAGGTCTCTGCAGGGGGAGGGGATGAGCGGGGGGGTCTGAGAGGAGCTGGCTGGGGGATCCCTGCGGGGGGGCTGAGCAGGGAGGTGTGAGATGGGCTGGCTGGGGGGTCTCTGCAAGGGGCGGTGATCAGCAGGGGGGATCTTAGGTCGGGTGTGCTAGGGGGCACTGACAGGCTGCATGTGGGAAGGATTATGCAGCCCGAATCCTTTTGCCACACCAATACCCCTGGGGTTCAAACTGGGATTGGGTCTTTTCCCAGCACTCTGGGCTGCGATTTGGGCTTTCCTGGTTAAGAGCCCCCCATCTTGGCTTTTGGCCAGCTTTGGGTTTGGGCAGCCGCTCCCCACCTATTGGCCCAGATTCAACACCTCTGCCGTCCCCACCTTACACTTTTCAGCTTTTAACATCAGTCCTGCCTCCTTGAGGCAGCCCAGCCCCCTCTTCACCTGGGACACCTGTTCCTCCCAGGTCTGGCTAAAGACACACATGTCATTGTGTGCCAGGGCCATGTTCTCCATTCCCCTAAGCTTGTCTCGAATCTCTCCAGGCCTAGGGATGGGGTAGGCATTGGACACCATGATGGCTTTAAGCTTTCGATAGTCCCCACTAAACCAGATCATCCTGTGTCCCTTGGGGATCAGCCCCACGGATGAGGCCAATGGGCTGTTGAATGGCTGGATGCCATCTAAAGCCAGTATGTCCTTTACCTCTCTCTCCAGGTTGTGGGCTGCTTTCCCAGTGACTCTGAACAGGGAACACCTGACGGGGAGATTGGGTCCCACCTCAGGGAAAAGATCCTCCAGGGGGTCTTCCCCCTTCTCCTCCCAATCCTCCCCTTCCAGGTTCAGGGGTCCCCTCACTCTCCTCCCATCCAGCAGCTCGAAAGGGAAGAACCCTGTGGATTCCTGGGGCATCACGAGCTGCCTCTCGATTCCCCCCAGTTCTACTTCCCGTTGGGGAGCCCATTCCCGGTACATGAATCCTTTCTCCCACAGGACTCTGTCCCTGCAGCCTTCCCCAAGGGGGTTTGCAGCGCCATGGCCAGCAAGTTCCCTCAGCTTCTCCAAGGAGGGATCCCTCTGCAGATCACCGCAATGTTTGGGAGAGGCCTGGGGAGTTATAGACTCATAGATTCTAGGGTCAGAAGGGACCAATGTGATCATCTAGTCCGACCCCCTGCACAAAGCAGGCCACAGAACCCTACCCATCCACTTCTATAACAAACCCCTAACCTATGCCTGAGTTATTGAAGTCTTCAAATTGTGGTTTGAAGACCTCAAGCTGCAGAGAATCAACCAGCAAGTGACCCATGCCCCACGCTGCAGAGGAAAGCGAAAAACCTCCAGGGCCTCTGCCAATCTGCCTCGGAGGAAAATTCCTTCCCGACCCCAAATATGGTGATCAGCTAAACTCTGAGCATGTGGGCAAGACTCACCAGCCAGCACTCAGAAAAGAATTCTCTGCAGTAACTCAGATCCCATCCCATCCAACATCCCATCACAGACCACTGGGCATACTTATCTGCTGATAATCAAAGATCAATTGCCAAAATTAAGCTATCCCATCATACCATCCCTTCCATAAACTTATCAAGCTTAGTCTTGAAGCCAGATATGTCTTTTGCTCCCACTACTCCCCTTGGAAGGCTGTTCCAAAACTTCACTCCTCTAATGGTTAGAAACCTTTGTCTAATTTCAAATTTAAACTTCCTAGTGTCCAGTTTATGCCCATTTGTTCTTGTATCTACATTGGTACTAATCTTAAATAATTCCTCTCCCTCCCTAATATTAATCCCTCTGATATATTTATAAAGAGCAAGCATATCCCCCATCAGCCTTCTTTTGGCTAGACTAATCAAGTCAAGCTCTTTGAGTCTCCTTTCATATGACAGGTTTTCCATTCCTCGGATCATCCTAGTAGCCCGTCTCTGAACCTGTTCCAGTTTGAATTCATCCTTCTTAAACATGGGAGACCAGAACTGCACACAGTATTCCAGATGAGGTCTCACCAGCGCCTTATATAACGGTACTAACACCTCCTTATCTTTGCTGGAAATACCTCGCCTGATGCATCCTAAAACTGCATTAGCTTTTTTAACGGCCATATCACATTGGGTGCTCATAGTCATCCTGTGATCTACCAATACTCCAAGGTCCTTCTCCTCCTCTGTTGCTTCCAATTGATGTGTCCCCTGTGTATATCTAAAGTTCTTCTTATTAATCCCTAAGTGCATGACCTTGCACTTTTCACTATTAAATTTCATCCTATTACTATTACTCCAGTTTACAAGGTCATCCAGATCTTCATGTATGATATCCCAGTCCTTCTCTGTGTTAGCAATACCCCCCAGCTTCGTGTCATCCACAAACTTTATTAGCACATTCCCGCTTTTTGTGCCAAGGTCAGTAATAAAAAGGTTAAATAAGATTGGTCCCAATCTTGGGAGGGGCCTGGGGAGTGGCAGTTCCAGTGGGGGCGGGGCGCTGCATACTCTCTCCTGCTCTGGCAGGGGACTTGGGAGTGGCCACTCCAGCGGGGGAGGGGGGCTGGCTTCCCTCCCCAGCTCTAGTAGGGGGCTGGGGGGTGGCGGTTCCAGCAGGGGCGGGGCGCTGCCTTCTCTCACCAGCTCTAGTAGGGGAGACGGGAGTGGCAGTTCGAGCAGGGGCGGTGCGACGGTGCTGCCTGTGGGAGCCAGCTGAGGTCACTCAATAAGGGTGAACTGCAAACAAAATGCGGCAGACAAATCCCAAATGCTGGTGGTTATTCCAATACTTAGATTTATCAATCAGCACAAAAGAGCTTCTATAATACCTCACTGGTTACTTAGAAGTCCAAACCATGCAGTTCCCTTAAAGTGCCCAGCCTCAGGCCTCCGTCCAGACACACCTGTCAAACATATGATGTTGATTCCTGAAAATCTTCCTTCATCATATAAAAGAAAATGTTCTTCCAATCCCAAAGGATCAGCCACATTTCCAGGTCCAATTACAACTTAGTTCTTACCCAAAATACACGCTTATAGCCAATTCTCATTAACTAAGCTAAAATGTATTAGAAAAGAAAAGAGAGAGCGTGTTAGTTGAAAGATCAATATACATACAGACTTGAAGTTAATTCTTGAGGTTTAGATACATAGTAGAGGTGAGCTTGTAGTTGCCAAAAGTCCTTTTAGAAATAGTCCATAGGTTATAGTCCAATGTCCAGATTCAGGGTGGCTCCAGTCAATGACTGGGGATCTCAATCCTCATGGCTTAAGGTTTCCCACTCTTGGAACCCAAAGCAGATCTGAGATGAGAAGGATCGTGTCCCAGGCTTCTTATACATTTCCAGCAGCCTTTCGGCCTGAGAAAACAATAGGCTTAACTCCTTCTCCCAAACATCCTGGCAATTAGCACAGAGTAATTTATCAATTAAACAGTTGAGATACAGGTTACCATAACCTTCAAAGAGACATATAGACAATAATACTAATTCACTCAAGTATGATCTTAAATGCTAATATTCTCTTTTTTGATCTTTGAATTAAAACTATAGCAATAGACAAGACCTGTTTGCTGACATCCCAAGACCTGAGCAAACATCTATCCTTCTGCCTCCAACAATGCAGAAGGCATTTCAAAGCTCTATTCATTTACATATCTTGCTAATCAGTCCGTAATGTTCACCCATGGGTCAGGTCAGTCGATGAGGTGAGTTAATTAACTCTTTCTGGCCCTGACCCCTTTCAGTGAGATATTATATTATACTCATAACATCACAGGTGGGGCGCTGGCTTCCCTCCCCAGCTCCGGGAGGGGAGTGGGGAGCGGCGGTTCGAGCGGGGGCTGGGCTCTGAGTTCCCTCCCTACCTCTGGGAGGGGCCTGGGGAATGGCGGTTCCAGAGGGAGCAGGGCACCAGATTCCCTTTTCAGTTCTGGGAGGGGCCTGGGGAGTGGCGGTTTGAGCAGGGGAGGGGCTCTGGCTTCTCTCTCCACCTGGGGTGTGGTGGCTCCAGAGGGGGCGGGGTGCTGTGTTCCCTCCCCAGCTCTGCGATGGGACTGGGGACTGTCCGTTCCAGCGGGGGTGGGGCGCTGGGTTCCCTCTCCAGCTCTACCAATGGACTGGGGAGCGGCCGTTCCAGCGGGGGCGGGGCGCTGGAGTCCCTCCCCAGCTCTGCCAGGGGACTGGAGAGCAGCCGTTTCAGCAAGGGAGGGGCGCTGGGTTCCCGCACCATCTTTGCCAGGGGACTGAAGAGCGGCTGTTCCTCCGGGTGCGGGGCACTACATTCCCTCTCCAGCTCTGGGAGGGAACTGGGGAGCGGCCGTTGATGCAGGGATGGGGCACTGGATTCCCTCCCCAGATCTGCCAATGGACTGGGGAGCGCCCGTGTCATAAACAGAGAAGTAAGAGTTAATAGAACAAAAGAGCTTCATATTTCTTTTGCCTGGAAAGGGTTAACAAGAACAGTGAGCCTGGCTGTCACCTGACCAGAGGACCGATCAGAGGACAGGATACTTTCAGATCTTGAGGGAGGGAAGTTTGTGTGTGAGCTGTTAGTGTTTGGTTCTTGTTCACTCTGGGGGCCCAGAGGGATCAGACGTGCAACCAGGTTTCTCTCCAATCTCTCCGATACAGGCTCTTATAAGGTTAGAATAGTGAGTACTAGGTAGATAAGGCGAGTTAGGCTTATGTTTGTTTTCTTTATTTGCAAATGTGTATTTGGCTGGAAGGAGTTCAAATTTGTATTTTGCTGAAAAGATTTTAATTTGTACTTGAATACTTAGGCTGGGAGGGTGTTCCCAGTGTCTATAGCTGAAAGACCCTGTAACATATTCCATCTTAAATTTACAAAGATAATTTTTACTGTTTTTCTTTCTTTAATTAAAAGTTTCTTGTTTAAGAACCTGATTGTTTTTTTATTCTGGTGAGACCCCAGGGGACTAGGTCTGGATCCACCAGGTAATTGTGGGGGAGAAAGGAGGGAAGGGGGAGAGAGAGATTAATTTCCCTGTGTTAGGATTACATTCTCTCTCAGGAAGAGTCTGGGAGAGGGAGAGAGGAGGAGGGGGGAAGGTGGATTTTCCTCTCTGTTTTGTGATTCAAGGAGTTTAAATCACAGTGATCTTCCAGGGTAACCCAGGGAGGGGAAGCCTGGGAAAGGCAACGGTGAGGGAAAGGGTTTACTTTCCTTGTGTTAAGATCCAGAGGGTCTGGGTCTTGGGGGTCCCCAGGCGAGGTTTTGGGGGGACCAGAGTGTACCAGGCACTGGAATTCCTGGTTGGTGGCAGCGCTACAGGTTCTAAGCTGGTAATTGAGCTTAGAGGAATTCATGCTGGTACCCCATCTTTTGGACGCTAAGGTTCAGAGTGGGGAGTTACACCATGACAGCCCATTCCAGTGGGGGAGGGGCGCGGGGTTCCCCTCCCATCTCTTCCAGCGGGGGCGAGACGCAACTTTCCCTCCCCAACTCTGCAAGGGGTCTAGGAAGCTTCCGCTCCAGCGGGGACGGGCCACTGGATTCCCTCCCCAGCTCTGACAGGGGACTGGGGAGCGACCGGTCCAGCTGGGTCAGGGCGCTGCCTTCCCTCTGCAGCTCTGTGAGGGGACTGGGGAGTGGCCGTTCTGGTGGGGGCAGGGCGCTGGGTTCCCTCCCTGGCTCTGCGAGGGGACTTGGGAGCAGCCTTTCCTGCGGGAGCAGGGCGCTAGACTCTTTCCGGCTCTACAAGGGGACTGTGCAGCGGCCGTTCCAGAAGGCGGGGCCCTGGGTTCCCTCCCCAGCCCTGCAAGGGGATGAGGGAGCAGCCGTTCGTCTAGTGGCGGGGAGCTACCTTCACTGCCCGGCTCCGCGATGCGACTGGGGAGCCGTCGTTCCCGCTGGGGCGGGGCGCTGGGTTTCCTCCCCGGCTCTGTGTGGGGACTGGAGAGCAGCTGTTCCAGTGGGGGCGGGGCACTGGGTTCCCTCCCCAGCTCTGTGGGGGGACTGGGGAGCGGATGCTCCAGCGGGGGTCGGGGCGATGCCTTCTGTTGCCGACACAGAGGGTGCCCGAGGCAAACAACAGTGGTTCGTTGCCCAGAGTGTGAAGCGCCAATGAACACACACCCGGGTGGAGAAGCAAGCAAAGTTTATTTGAGATCTCAAAGCGGTGCAAGGAGACGAACGCCTCAAATCATGCACCACTACACAAGCGGCTTGACCCTTTTTATAAGTATTTTTTCTTTTTCTTCTTTCTCCCCCCACCCTCCTCCTCCTCCTCCTTCCTCCCCTGTAGCAGTTTCGTAAGCGCAGGTGCATTAAGTAATCTTGGCCACAGCAGCTCGTTAGTAAGTTTTCCTTCTGCAATTTACCTTATCCTTCTGCTAAAGGTGCACAGGCCTTATCCCCACTGCTTTAGACCGGTTTTAGCTGTGCTGCAACTGATAACTTACTGATACACATTTCATTTCACAGCTGCTAGCTTTCTAGATCAAGTAGAGTTCAACATGGAGGAGCTTTGGTTCACTGAGGCCTAGATTTATGCCTACTGACACCAACACCCCCATGGTACTGCCTCTGAGCAGCCCCCGCTACGGTCTGCCCAGTCCTCCCCCACTGCTCTGTCCCCTCTCCCAGCTAACACCCTGCCTCCCCCCCATGCTACTGCCTCTGAGCAGCCCCCCCTACAGTCTGCCGAGTCCCTCCCCGGCTGTGTACCCTCCCCCCAGCTTCTGCCCTGCCTCCCCAACTGCTATTGCCTCTCAGCAGCCCCCCCTACGGTCTGCCCAGTCCCTCCCCCTGGTTGTGTCCCCTCCCCCAAGCTCCCGCCCTGCCTCCCCAACTGCTATTGCCTCTCAGCAGCCCCCCCTACGGTCTGCCCAGTCCTCCCCCCTGCTGTTTCCCCTCCCCCCAGCTCCTACCCTGCCCCCCCATTCTACTGCCTCTGAGCATCCCCCTTATGGTCTGCCCAGTCCCTCACCCAGCTGTGTCCCCACCCAGCTCCCACCCTGTCCCCACCATGCTACTGCCTCTGAGCAGCCCCCCCTACGGTCTGCCCAGTCCTCCCCCCTGCTGTTTCCCCTCCCCCCTAGCTCCTACCCTGCCCCCCCATTCTACTGCCTCTGAGCAGCCCCCCAAACAGTCTGCCCAGTCCTCACCCTGGCTGTGTCCCCTCCCCCCCAGTTCTGACCCCTGTCACATCCTCTCCTCTACACTTTCTCCCTGCAGCTTGCCCCATTCCCTGCTGAGTCCCAGCTTCACCCCCTGACATCTCTCCAACCCCACCTCCCCCCATCACAGCCCTTGCCCCCCTAGTGCCCCGGCCCCTGCTCCCCGTGGTGGGTTTGAGAGGCCCCCACTCCCCGGCCGCTCCACTCCCCAGAACTGGAAGCTGCTAGCATTGAGGAAGGTGGGGCCTGGGCTGGCCCAGCTGCTTGGGCAGATCCTGGTAAAAGAGAGAAGAACGGGCAAGGCTGAGGACCCTCCCTTGTCCTGGGGGGGGGCAGGGGTCCCACAGTGTAGCTCAGTGTCACCCTCCCATCTCCAGCCCTGCTGGGATGAGACCACAATCCCCCAGTGCCCGCCACCCTGCCACTGCCATCAGCAGTCAAGCCGGGGAATCGCCCCCCTTCTCCCCTGCGAGGGCTGCAGGACTCCCTACCCCCTCCAACACCAGCCTCCCTGCCATGTATCCCGGGGTGGGGTCGGATAAGGGTGGATTTATTCTTTCCATTGCCTAGATCTAGCCCTCAGCCTCGGTCTGCCCATACGGGATCCAGGGTCTGGAGCTGTTGACTGCTTACTGAGGGCTACAAGGAGCCACCAGGAGAAGGGAGTAGATTCTCCACAGTTTTGCATCCGCTCACATTGGTACCTGTCTCACACATGGGGAAACTGAGGCACCAGGGAAGGTGATATGGCCTGCGCCAGCTCCAATTGGGAGTCTGTGGGAGAGCCAGGAATAGAAACCAGGAGTCCTGGCTCCATGGGCAGCTTGGGACTCCTCCATTTGGGGGGGCTGGGTGGTCCCGGACTGCAGCCCTGCCCCAAGGCCCTCTCCCACTCAGCCTCCTCCTGACGAAGCCCCCCCACACTCCCCCTTCAGCCCCAACCACACTCCACCCTCAGGCTACCTGCATAACTCCCCAGTCACTGCGCTGCCGAAGCCCCTCACTCTTGACCCGCAGCCCCTTACTTCCTACCCGCAGCCCCTGCTATCCCAGTCCTGACCTGCTGACTCTCAGTTCTGCTGGTGGCCCTCAATCCAGATCCGCAGCCCCCTGGGCTTCCCCCAGGTCTACCGGTGCCCCTCACTCCTGACCCGCAGCCCCTGGGCTCCCTGCAGCTCTGACAGTGACCCTCACTCCCGACCCGCAGCCCCTGCTGTTCCAGTCCTGACATCAGGACTCATAGATCTGCTGATGCACCTCACTCCCGACCTGCAGCCCACTGGACTCCCCGCTGAGCTCCTAAGTCACCGCACTGCCAGAGCCCCTCACTCTCGACCTGCAGCCCCTCCTATCCCAGTCCTGACCTCCAGACTCACAGCTCTGCTGGTACCCCTCACTTCCAACCCGCAGCTCTCTGGGTTCCCCCCAGCTCTAGTGCTTACCCTCACTCCCGACCCGCAGCCCCTGCTATTCCAGTCCTAATCTCCAGACTCACAACTCTGCTGATGCCCTTCACTACTGACTCGCAGCCCCCTGGGCTCCCAGCTGTGCTCCCCAGTCACTGCGCTGATAGTGCCCCTCGCTCCCGACTCACAGCCTCTGCTATCCCCGTCCTGAGCTTGAGACTCACAGCTCTGTTGGTGTCGCTCACTTCCGACCCTCAGCCCCCAGGGGGTCCCACAGCTCTACCGATGCTCCTCACTCCCGACCTGCAATCCCCTGGGCTCCCCCCAGCTCTACAGGTTCCCCTCACACCCGACCCGCAGACTGCTGTGCACCCGCTGAGCTCCCCAGTAACTGTGCTGCCGTTGCCTCTTATTTCCGAACACTGCCCTCTGGGCTTCCCCCAGCTCTACCGGTGCCCCTCACTCCCGACCCGCAGTCCCTGCTATCCCAGTCCTGAACTCCAGAATCACAGCTCTGCTGGTGCCCCTCACTCCCAACCCGCATCCCCCTGGGCTTCTTCCGGCTCTGATGGTGCCTCTCTCTGCAGCCCCGCAGCCCCCTGACCTCCCCGCTGAGTTTCCCAGTCACTGCACTGCTGGTGCCCCTAACTCCCGACTCACAGCCCCTCCTGTCCCAATCGTGACATCCAGACTCACAACTCTGCTGGTGCCCCTCACTCCCGACCTGCAGCCCCCGGGGTCCCTACAGCTCTACCAGTGCCCCTCACTCCTGACCCGCAGCCCCTGGACTTCCTCCAGCTCTAGCGGTGCCCCTCACTCCCGAACTGCAGCCCCCTGAGCTCCCTCCAGCTCTAACAGAGCCCCTCAGTCCCGACCCACAGCCCCCTAGGCTCCCCACTGAGCTGTCCGGTCCCTGCACTACCGGTGCCCCTCACTCTCTACCCGCAGTCCCTGGTATCCCAGTTCTAACCTCCAGACTCACAGCTCTGCTGGTGCCCCTCACTCCCGACCCGCAGCCCCCTGGGCTTCCCCCAGCTCTACCAGTGCCCCTCACTCCCAAACCCCAGTCCTCTGGGCTAGCCCCAGCTCCGACAGTGCCCCTCACTCCCGACCCGCAGCCCCCTAGGTTCCCTCCAGCTCTATCGGTGCCTCTCACTCCTGTACCACAGCCTCCTGGGCTCCCCGCTGAGCTCCTGTGTCACTGTGCTGCCAATGCTCCTCATTCCTGACCCGCAGCCCTTCCTGTCCCAGTCCTGACCTCCAGAGTCACAGCTCTGCTGCTGCCCATCACTCCCGACCCGCAGCCCCCTGGGATTCCCCCAGCTCTAGTGGTGCCCCTCACTCACAATCCACAGCACCCTGGGCTTCCCCCAGCTCTGCTGGTGCCCCTCACTCCCGACCCACCGTCCCTGGGCTCCCTCCAGCTCTACCAGTGCCTCTTACTCCCGAGCCACAGCACCCTGAGCTCTCCGCTGAGCTCCCCAGTCACTGCACTGCCTGTGCCCCCACTCCAGACCCACAAACCCTGCTATCCCAGTCCTGACCTCCAGACTCTCAGCTCTGCTGGTGTCCCTCACTCCCGACCCATAGTCCCCTGGGCTCCCTCCAGCTCTGCTGGTGACCCTCACTCCCAAAATGCAGCCCCCTGGGCTCCCCGCTAGACTCCCCAGTCACTGCGCTATCGGTACCCCTCACTTCTGACCTGCAGTCCCTGCTATCCCAGTCCTGACCTCCAGACTCACAGGTCTGCTGATGCCCATCACTCCCGACCCGCAGCCCCCTGGGATTCCCCCTGCTCTACTGGTGCACCTTGTGATGGAGTATGAACTGTCTGTGTGGGGGATGGGAGAGCCGGGAGTGACTTTAGGTGAGGGACAGGACCTGAGCCTGTAACCTGAGCGATGCAGGGGCGACGGGAGTTCAACACCTTGGCCCGAGAAAATGGACAAAGGCAGAGAGCTGACTAGAGAGGGTTTGGGCAGTTTCAGTTTTATGGCTGGGCGGTTGGAATTCAGGGAATCCCAAGCTGGGGACAAAACACTCTGAACCCCCAGAAGGACCAGATTGAGGGGTCCTGGTTGTGCCTACAAGCTCTGCTGTCACCTGCGTTCCTGTTGTCCAATAAACCTTCTGTGTTACTGGCTGGCTGAGAGTCACTGTGAGTCCCAGGAAGAGGGATGCAGGACCGGACTCCCCCACACTCCGTGACAACTGGTGGCAGCAGCGGGAGATACTGCACCCCGTGGACGATGCTTCCTTCAGTGACTGGGGAGCAGTAAAACGAAGGGACGATTGTAGGGGTGAATAAGCCCTGGGAGTGTGTGACCAGAGAGAAGGACTTTTGCAGTAACAGGGTCCCCCGGGGGATTGCAGTGAGTGGTCCCAGGGGTGGAGGAGTCTGCGGATCAACCCTGGCAGATGGGTGGTGACCTCAAGAAGGGCTGGTGCACTAGGGGTCTCCCTGGAAACCGTGGGGAGCAGTGAGCACCCCGGCCTGGGAGTGGCCAGCAGGAAGATGTATGCCAAGCGGCTTAAGTGCAACCTGGTTGGGCTGTGCAAGCAGAGGGGGCTGCGCAGAGGGAGGCTCACCGAAGACCAGCTGATTGCCCAGCTGGAGAAGGGAGATCACTTGAATGAACTGATCACTGTCTCTGAGGGAAGCAGCCTGATAGATGCAGTACAGACACCAGTGTCTGTCCCCACTGGAAGTGATCAGCCGGTGGCTGAGGGCTTCCCGAGACCTCCCTTCCTATGCCTAGGGGAAGGGTCAGGAGGAGCCCAGCGAATACCAAGGGCACCGTGACACCCCCGGCCAGCAGAGGATCCTCCCGGCAAAGCTCGCCCACCAGCAGGGGATCGTCCCAGCGACGCTCGGCATCCGTGGAGCAGAAGCGGCTGGAAAGGGAGAGAGAGCTAAAACTGAGAGAGCTGGAGGATCGTGAGCGACAGAGAGAACATGAAGAGAGACAAAGACAGCGAGAACAGGAGGAAAAAGTGAGAAAGAGAGAATATGAAGAATAACAGCGTCAGTATGAGCTAGAACTGGCTCGGCTGAGGAACAGCGGGGCCCCCAACTGCAAGGAGTGAGGGGGGCCCAGGACTGCGCGGAGCTTTGGTAGGTGCATTCTGGCTCAGTGTAAGGAGGGGAAGGACATGGATGACTTCCTGATTGCCTTTGAGTTGGCCTGCGAGCTGCACCAGGTAGATCCTGTGGACAGGCTCCAAGTTCTCACTCCCTTACAGGACCCCAAGGCCATGGCATTGCACCGCCAATTGGGAGATGCTGAAAAAGGGAACTACGAACTATTCAAACAGGCCCTGCTGCGTGAGTTCGGGCTGACTCCTGAGATGTACTGAGAGAGTTTCCAGGGTCAGTATAAAACCCCTGAGGTCTCATATCTGCTACTAGCCGTCCGCATGGAGGGATACACCAGCAAGTGGGCCAGTGTGGCCCAAATGAAGGGGGACCTGGTTAAACTGCTAGGACTGGAGCAACTGTATGAGCGGTACCCATCCGACCTGAGGCTGTGGTTGAGGGACCAAAAACCAGAGGACCCGAGACATACAGGGCGGCTGGCCGATGAGTTTGTGAAGATCCGGTCGGGAGGTAGCAGGGAGGAGTCCCAAAGGAACAGGCCCACAGCAATGCAGAGAGAGTCTCATCCTGGAACCTCCCAAAGAGGTAATAGGGAGAATCCCGTCCCAAGGAGAACGCCCAGGGACACGGCTCAGAAAGGCTGTGGCATCAGAACAAGCCAGCTAGAGAGAGAGCATGTCTCCATCCCTGTCTCAGCTGCTGAGTTCCAGGCTGAGTTGCAGAAAAATCCCTCATTCTGGTGGTAGATTTCGTCACTCGCTACCTCGAGGTGGTGGCCTTGTCCTCTATCAAAGCAGACACTGTGGCAGATGTGCTGCTGACCATTTTCAGCAGGGTGGGGTTACCCAAGGAAGTCTTAACGGACCAGGGGTCCAACTTCATGTCGACCCTGCTCCGGTGCTTGTGGGAGAAATGTTACAGCTGGGCCTCAGCATATCACCCCCAGTCCAACGGGCTGGTGGAAAGGTTCAACGAGATGCTGAAGATGATGCTAAAAACATTTATGAACCAGCATCCGCAGGATGGGACAAGTACTTACATCACCTGCTGTTTGTGTATAGGGAGGTACCCCAGGAATCTACTGGGTTTTCGCCTTTCGAACTGTTATATGGAAGGCAGGTTAGGAGGCCACTGGACCCGATGAGAGATGAATGGGAGGGGAAGGCCACTCCCGATGGGGAGTCAGTGGTGGAGTATGTCCTGACCTTCCGGGAAAGACTTGCCAAGCTCATGGGCCTGGCCAGGGAGAATATGGCCCGAGCCCAGAGGAAGCAGAAGGTCTGATATGACCGCATGGTACGGGCCCGCGCCTTCGCCACCGGGGATCAG